>NC_081181.1:5948112-6104991 GCF_029867415.1 Vicia villosa
AATGTAGTATAGCACACAAAAATATTTCAAAATACTAAAATTTGCAACTTTAAAGAACTTCATGGCATTTATGTAGTATAGCACATGAGGATCTTCATAAATACCAAAGATTGCAAATTTAACGAATTTCGTGACTTTTATGTAGTATAGCACCCAAAAATCTTCCAAAATACCAAAGTTTGCAAGTTTAACGAACTTTTGACTTTAATGAAGTATAGCACACAAAAATTTTCCAAAAGACTAAATTTTACAAGTTTAGCGAACTTCGTGACTTTTATGTAGTATATAGCACATGGAAATCTGCCAAAATACCAATGTGTACAAGTTTAGCGAACTTCGTGACTTTTATGTAGCATAGCACACGAAAATCTTCAAAAATACAAAAATTTGCAAGTTTAACGAACTTCATGACTTATATGTAGTATAGCACACAGAAATCTTCCAAAATACCAAAATTTGCAAGCTTAACAAACTTTGTGAGTTTAATGTAGTATAGCATACGAAAATCTTCCAAACTACCAAAAAATTTCTGTTATACAAACTTCTTGACCTTTTTGTGGTATAGCAAACGAGAATCTTCCAAAATATCAATGTATGCAAGTTTAATGAACGTCGTGACTTTTATGTAGTATATCACACGAAAATTTTCCAAAATACCATTGTATGCAAGTTTAATGAATTTCGTGACTTTCGTGACATTTATGTAGTATAGCACATGAAAATCTTCACGAATACCAAAGACTGCAAATTTAACGAATTTAGTGACTTTTATGTAGTATAGCACACGAAAATCTTCCCAAATATCAAAGTTTGCAAGTTTAATGAACTTCTGACTTTAATATAGTATAGCACACAAAAATCTTCCAAAATACCAAATTTTGCAAATTTAACGAACTTCGTGACTTTTATGTAGTATAGCACACGAAAATCTTCAAAAGGACCAATTTAAAAAATTTTACCGAACTTCTTGACTTTTATGTAGTATAACACAAGAAAATCTTCCAAAGGACCAAAATTTGAAAATTTACCGAACTTTTTGACATTTATATAGTATTGCAAACAAAAATCTTTCAAAAGACCAAATTTTGCAACTTTAACAAACTTCGTGACTTTAATGTTGTATAGCACATGAAAATATTCCAAAATATTAAAATTTGCAAGTTTAAGGAACTTTGTGACTTTTATGTAGTAGCACACGAAAATCTTCTAAAGGACCAAATTTTTTCAATATAACAAATTTCGTTACTTTTATGTAGTATATATCACACAAAAATCTGCAAAAGACTAAATATTGCAACTTTAACAAACGTCGTGACTTTTATGTAATATATAACACGAATATATACCAAAATACCAATCTATGCAACTTTAACGAACATGGTGACTTTTATGTAGTATAGCATTCGAAAATCTTCCAAAAGACCAAATTTTGAAAGTTTAAAAAACTTTGTAACTTTTATGTAGTCTATAGCACACGGAGATCTGCCAAGATACATTTGTATACAATTTTAGCGAAACTCGTGACTTTTATGTATTATAGCACACGAAAATCATCAAAAATACAAAAATTTGCAAGTTTAAGGAACTTCGTGACTTATATATAGTATAACACACAAAAATCTTCCAAAAAATACAAATTTCGCAAGTTTAACAAACTTCGTGACTTTTATTTAGTGTAGCACGCAAAAATCTTCAAAATTCCAAAATTTGCTTGTTATACGAACTGCTTGACTTTTATGTGGTATAGCAGACAAAATTTGGCAAAAATACCAATGTATGCAAGTTTAACGAACTTCGTGACTTTTATGTGGTGTAGCATACAAAAATCTTCCCAAATACACAAGTATGCAGGTTTAATGAACTTCGTGACTTTTATATAGTATAGCGCTAAAAAAATCCAATATATCTAAATTTGTAATTTAATGAACGTCGTAACACATGAAAATCTTCATGCATACCAAAGATTGCAAACTAAACGAATTTCGTGACTTTTTTGGAGTATAGCACACGAAAATCTTCCAAAATACACAGGTATTCAAGTTTAATGAACTTCGTGACTTTTATATAGTATAGCACTAAAAACTAATCCAAAATATCAAAAATTTGCAAGTTAAATAAACTTCGTAACATTTATGTAGCATAGCACTTGAAAATACTCATAAATACCAAAGATTGGAAATTAAACGAATTTCGTGACTTTTTTTGTAGTATAGCACACGGAAATCTTCCAAAATATTAAAATTTGCAAGTTTACCGAACTTCGTGACTTTTATGTAGTAGCACACAAAATTTTTCCAAAAGACCAAATTTTGTCAGTTTACAAATTTCGTTACTTTTATGCAGTATATTGCACACGAAAATCTTCCAAAAGACTAAATTTGGCAAGTATAACAAACTTTGTGACTTTTATGTAGTATATCACACCAAAATCTACTAAAATACCATTTTATGCAAGTTTAACGAACTTGGTGACTTTTATGTAGTTTAGCACACAAAAATCTTTCAAAATATTAAAATTTGCAAGTTTAACGAACTTCATGACTTTTGTGTAGTATAGCACACGAAAATCTTCCAAAAGACCAATTTTTGAAAGTTTAAAAAACTTCGTGACTTTTATGTAGTATATAGCACACAGAAATCTGCCAAAATCTAATTGCACACGAAAATCTTCAAAAATACAAAAATTTGCAAGTTTAACGAACTTGGTGACTTATATGTAGTATAGCACACGAAAATCTTCCAACATACCAAAATTTGCAAGTTTGACAAACTTTGTGGCTTTTATATAGTGTAGCACACGAAAATCTTCCAAAATACCAAAATATGCAAGTTTAACGAAGTTTGTGGCTTTAATGTAGTATAGCACACGAAAATCTTCCAAAATACCAAAATTTGCCTGTTATACGAACTTCTTGACTTTTTTGTGGTATTGCTTTCGAAAATCTTCCAAAATACCAATGCATGTAAGTTTAATGAACTTCCTGACTTTTATGTAGTATAGCACACGAAAATCTTCCAAAGTACCAATGTATGCAAGTTTAATGAACTTCGTGACTTTAATGTAGTATAGCACACAAAAATATTTCAAAATACTAAAATTTGCAACTTTAAAGAACTTCATGGCATTTATGTAGTATAGCACATGAGGATCTTCATAAATACCAAAGATTGCAAATTTAACGAATTTCGTGACTTTTATGTAGTATAGCACCCAAAAATCTTCCAAAATACCAAAGTTTGCAAGTTTAACGAACTTTTGACTTTAATGAAGTATAGCACACAAAAATTTTCCAAAAGACTAAATTTTACAAGTTTAGCGAACTTCGTGACTTTTATGTAGTATATAGCACATGGAAATCTGCCAAAATACCAATGTGTACAAGTTTAGCGAACTTCGTGACTTTTATGTAGCATAGCACACGAAAATCTTCAAAAATACAAAAATTTGCAAGTTTAACGAACTTCATGACTTATATGTAGTATAGCACACAGAAATCTTCCAAAATACCAAAATTTGCAAGCTTAACAAACTTTGTGAGTTTAATGTAGTATAGCATACGAAAATCTTCCAAACTACCAAAAAATTTCTGTTATACAAACTTCTTGACCTTTTTGTGGTATAGCAAACGAGAATCTTCCAAAATATCAATGTATGCAAGTTTAATGAACGTCGTGACTTTTATGTAGTATATCACACGAAAATTTTCCAAAATACCATTGTATGCAAGTTTAATGAATTTCGTGACTTTCGTGACATTTATGTAGTATAGCACATGAAAATCTTCACGAATACCAAAGACTGCAAATTTAACGAATTTAGTGACTTTTATGTAGTATAGCACACGAAAATCTTCCCAAATATCAAAGTTTGCAAGCTTAATGAACTTCTGACTTTAATATAGTATAGCACACAAAAATCTTCCAAAATACCAAATTTTGCAAATTTAACGAACTTCGTGACTTTTATGTAGTATAGCACACGAAAATCTTCAAAAGGACCAATTTAAAAAACTATACCGAACTTCTTGACTTTTATGTAGTATAACACAAGAAAATCTTCCAAAGGACCAAAATTTGAAAATTTACCGAACTTTTTGACATTTATGTAGTATTGCAAACAAAAATCTTTCAAAAGACCAAATTTTGCAACTTTAACAAACTTCGTGACTTTAATGTTGTATAGCACATGAAAATATTCCAAAATATTAAAATTTGCAAGTTTAAGGAACTTTGTGACTTTTATGTAGTAGCACACGAAAATCTTCTAAAGGACCAAATTTTTTCAATATAACAAATTTCGTTACTTTTATGTAGTATGTATCACACAAAAATCTGCAAAAGACTAAATATTGCAACTTTAACAAACGTCGTGACTTTTATGTAATATATCACACGAATATATACCAAAATACCAATCTATGCAACTTTAACGAACATGGTGACTTTTATGTAGTATAGCATACGAAAATCTTCCAAAAGACCAAATTTTGAAAGTTTAAAAAACTTTGTAACTTTTATGTAGTCTATAGCACACGCAGATCTGCCAAGATACATTTGTATACAATTTTAGCGAAACTCGTGACTTTTATGTATTATAGCACACGAAAATCATCAAAAATACAAAAATTTGCAAGTTTAAGGAACTTCGTGACTTATACATAGTATAACACACAAAAATCATCCAAAATACCAAATTTCGCAAGTTTAACAAACTTCGTGACTTTTATTTAGTGTAGCACGCAAAAATCTTCAAAATTCCAAAATTTGCTTGTTATACGAACTGCTTGACTTTTATGTGGTATAGCAGACAAAATTTGGCAAAAATACCAATGTATGCAAGTTTAACGAACTTCGTGACTTTTATGTGGTGTAGCATACAAAAATCTTCCCAAATACACAAGTATGCAGGTTTAATGAACTTCGGGACTTTTATATAGTATAGCGCTAAAAAAATCCAATATATCTAAATTTGTAATTTAATGAACGTCGTAACACATGAAAATCTTCATGCATACCAAAGATTGCAAACTAAACGAATTTCGTGACTTTTTTGGAGTATAGCACACGAAAATCTTCCAAAATACACAGGTATTCAAGTTTAATGAACTTCGTGACTTTTATATAGTATAGCACTAAAAACTAATCCAAAATATCAAAAATTTGCAAGTTAAATAAACTTCATAACATTTATGTAGCATAGCACTTGAAAATACTCATAAATACAAAAGATTGGAAATTAAACGAATTTCGTGACTTTTTTTGTAGTATAGCACACGGAAATCTTCCAAAATATTAAAATTTGCAAGTTTACCGAACTTCGTGACTTTTATGTAGTAGCACACAAAATTTTTCCAAAAGACCAAATTTTGTCAGTTTACAAATTTCGTTACTTTTATGCAGTATATTGCACACGAAAATCTTCCAAAAGACTAAATTTGGCAAGTATAATAAACTTTGTGACTTTTATGTAGTATATCACACCAAAATCTACTAAAATACCATTTTATGCAAGTTTAACGAACTTGGTGACTTTTATGTAGTTTAGCACACAAAAATCTTTCAAAATATTAAAATTTGCAAGTTTAACGAACTTCATGACTTTTGTGTAGTATAGCACACGAAAATCTTCCAAAAGACCAATTTTTGAAAGTTTAAAAAACTTCGTGACTTTTATGTAGTATATAGCACACAGAAATCTGCCAAAATCTAATTGTTTACAAGTTTAACGAACTTCTTGACATTTATGTAGCATAGCACACGAAAATCTTCAAAAATACAAAAATTTGCAAGTTTAACGAACTTGGTGACTTATATGTAGTATAACACACGAAAATCTTCCAACATACCAAAATTTGCAAGTTTGACAAACTTTGTGGCTTTTATATAGTGTAGCACACGAAAATCTTCCAAAATACCAAAATATGCAAGTTTAACGAAGTTTGTGGCTTTAATGTAGTATAGCACACGAAAATCTTCCAAAATACCAAAATTTGCCTGTTATACGAACTTCTTGACTTTTTTGTGGTATTGCTTTCGAAAATCTTCCAAAATACCAATGCATGTAAGTTTAATGAACTTCCTGACTTTTATGTAGTATAGCACACGAAAATCTTCCAAAGTACCAATGTATGCAAGTTTAATGAACTTCGTGACTTTAATGTAGTATAGCACACAAAAATATTTCAAAATACTAAAATTTACAACTTTAAAGAACTTCATGGCATTTATGTAGTATAGCACATGAGGATCTTCATAAATACCAAAGATTGCAAATTTAACGAATTTCGTGACTTTTATGTAGTATAGCACCCAAAAATCTTCCAAAATACCAAAGTTTGCAAGTTTAACAAACTTTTGACTTTAATGAAGTATAGCACACAAAAATCTTCCAAAAGACTAAATTTTACAAGTTTAGCGAACTTCGTGACTTTTATGTAGTATATAGCACATGGAAATCTGCCAAAATACCAATGTGTACAAGTTTAGCGAACTTCGTGACTTTTATGTAGCATAGCACACGAAAATCTTCAAAAATACAAAAATTTGCAAGTTTAACGAACTTCATGACTTATATGTAGTATAGCACACAGAAATCTTCCAAAATACCAAAATTTGCAAGCTTAACAAACTTTGTGAGTTTAATGTAGTATAGCACACGAAAATCTTCCAAACTACCAAAAAATTTCTGTTATACAAACTTCTTGACCTTTTTGTGGTATAGCAAACGAGAATCTTCCAAAATATCAATGTATGCAAGTTTAATGAACGTCGTGACTTTTATGTAGTATATCACACGAAAATTTTCCAAAATACCATTGTATGCAAGTTTAATGAATTTCGTGACTTTCGTGACATTTATGTAGTATAGCACATGAAAATCTTCACGAATACCAAAGATTGCAAATTTAACGAATTTAGTGACTTTTATGTAGTATAGCACACGAAAATCTTCCCAAATATCAAAGTTTGCAAGTTTAATGAACTTCTGACTTTAATATAGTATAGCACACAAAAATCTTCCAAAATACCAAATTTTGCAAATTTAACGAACTTCGTGACTTTTATGTAGTATAGCACACGAAAATCTTCAAAAGGACCAATTTAAAAAAGTATACCGAACTTCTTGACTTTTATGTAGTATAACACAAGAAAATCTTCCAAAGGACCAAAATTTGAAAATTTACCGAACTTTTTGACATTTATGTAGTATTGCAAACAAAAATCTTTCAAAAGACCAAATTTTGCAACTTTAACAAACTTCGTGACTTTAATGTTGTATAGCACATGAAAATATTCCAAAAAATTAAAATTTGCAAGTTTAAGGAACTTTGTGACTTTTATGTAGTAGCACACGAAAATCTTCTAAAGGACCAAATTTTTTCAATATAACAAATTTCGTTACTTTTATGTAGTATATATCACACAAAAATCTGCAAAAGACTAAATATTGCAACTTTAACAAACGTCGTGACTTTTATGTAATATATCACACGAATATATACCAAAATACCAATCTATGCAACTTTAACGAACATGGTGACTTTTATGTAGTATAGCATACGAAAATCTTCCAAAAGACCAAATTTTGAAAGTTTAAAAAACTTTGTAACTTTTATGTAGTCTATAGCACACGGAGATCTGCCAAGATACATTTGTATACAATTTTAGCGAAACTCGTGACTTTTATGTATTATAGCACACGAAA
Source organism: Vicia villosa (assembly GCF_029867415.1). Taxonomy (NCBI): domain Eukaryota; kingdom Viridiplantae; phylum Streptophyta; class Magnoliopsida; order Fabales; family Fabaceae; genus Vicia; species Vicia villosa. The sequence continues at coordinate 5,955,818 of NC_081181.1, forward strand.
ATCATCAAAAATACAAAAATTTGCAAGTTTAAGGAACTTCGTGACTTATATACAGTATAACACACAAAAATCTTCCAAAAAATACAAATTTCGCAAGTTTAACAAACTTCGTGACTTTTATTTAGTGTAGCACGCAAAAATCTTCAAAATTCCAAAATTTGCTTGTTATACGAACTGCTTGACTTTTATGTGGTATAGCAGACAAAATTTGGCAAAAATACCAATGTATGCAAGTTTAACGAACTTCGTGACTTTTATGCGGTGTAGCATACAAAAATCTTCCCAAATACACAAGTATGCAGGTTTAATGAACTTCGTGACTTTTATATAGTATAGCGCTAAAAAAATCCATTATATCTAAATTTGTAATTTAATGAACGTCGTAACACATGAAAATCTTCATGCATACCAAAGATTGCAAACTAAACGAATTTCGTGACTTTTTTGGAGTATAGCACACGAAAATCTTCCAAAATACACAGGTATTCAAGTTTAACGAACTTCGTGACTTTTATATAGTATAGCACTAAAAACTAATCCAAAATATCAAAAATTTGCAAGTTAAATAAACTTCGTAACATTTATGTAGCATAGCACTTGAAAATACTCATAAATACCAAAGATTGCAAATTAAACGAATTTCGTGACTTTTTTTGTAGTATAGCACACGGAAATCTTCCAAAATATTAAAATTTGCAAGTTTACCGAACTTCGTGACTTTTATGTAGTAGCACACAAAATTTTTCCAAATGACCAAATTTTGTCAGTTTACAAATTTCGTTACTTTTATGCAGTATATTGCACACGAAAATCTTCCAAAAGACTAAATTTGGCAAGTATAACAAACTTTGTGACTTTTATGTAGTATATCACACGAAAATCTACTAAAATACCATTGTATGCAAGTTTAACGAACTTGGTGACTTTTATGTAGTTTAGCACACAAAAATCTTTCAAAATATTAAAATTTGCAAGTTTAACGAACTTCGTGACTTTTGTGTAGTATAGCACACGAAAATCTTCCAAAAGACCAATTTTTGAAAGTTTAAAAAACTTCGTGACTTTTATGTAGTATATAGCACACAGAAATCTGCCAAAATCTAATTGTTTACAAGTTTAACGAACTTCATGACATTTATGTAGCATAGCACACGAAAATCAATAAAAATACAAAAATTTGCAAGTTTAACGAACTTGGTGACTTATATGTAGTATAGCACACGAAAATCTTCCAACATACCAAAATTTGCAAGTTTGACAAACTTTGTGGCTTTTATATAGTGTAGCACACGAAAATCTTCCAAAATACCAAAATATGCAAGTTTAACGAAATTTGTGGCTTTAATGTAGTATAGCACACGAAAATCTTCCAAAATACCAAAATTTGCCTGTTATACGAACTTCTTGACTTTTTTGTGGTATTGATTTCGAAAATCTTCCAAAATACCAATGCATGTAAGTTTAATGAACTTCCTGACTTTTATGTAGTATAGCACACGAAAATCTTCCAAAGTACCAATGTATGCAAGTTTAATGAACTTCGTGACTTTAATGTAGTATAGCACACAAAAATATTTCAAAATACTAAAATTTACAACTTTAAAGAACTTCATGGCATTTATGTAGTATAGCACATGAGGATCTTCATAAATACCAAAGATTGCAAATTTAACGAATTTCGTGACTTTTATGTAGTATAGCACCCGAAAATCTTCCAAAATACCAAAGTTTGCAAGTTTAACGAACATTTGACTTTAATGAAGTATAGCACACAAAAATCTTCCAAAATACTAAATTTTACAAGTTTAGCGAACTTCGTGACTTTTATGTAGTATATAGCACATGGAAATTTGCCAAAATACCAATGTGTACAAGTTTAGCGAACTTCGTGACTTTTATGTAGCATAGCACACGAAAATCTTCAAAAATACAAAAATTTGCAAGTTTAACGAACTTCATGACTTATATGTAGTATAGCACACAGAAATCTTCCAAAATACCAAAATTTGCAAGCTTAACAAACTTTGTGAGTTTAATGTAGTATAGCACACGAAAATCTTCCAAACTACCAAAAATTTTCTGTTATACAAACTTCTTGACCTTTTTGTGGTATAGCAAACGAGAATCTTCCAAAATATCAATGTATGCAAGTTTAATGAACGTCGTGACTTTTATGTAGTATATCACACGAAAATTTTCCAAAATACCATTGTATGCAAGTTTAATGACTTTCGTGACTTTCGTGACATTTATGTAGTATAGCACATGAAAATCTTCACGAATACCAAAGACTACAAATTTAACGAATTTAGTGACTTTTATGTAGTATAGCACACGAAAATCTTCCCAAATATCAAAGTTTGCAAGTTTAATGAACTTCTGACTTTAATATAGTATAGCACACAAAAATCTTCCAAAATACCAAATTTTGCAAATTTAACGAACTTCGTGACTTTTATGTAGTATAGCACACGAAAATCTTCAAAAGGACCAATTTAAAAAAGTTTACCGAACTTCTTGACTTTTATGTAGTATAACACAAGAAAATCTTCCAAAGGACCAAAATTTGAAAATTTACCGAACTTTTTGACATTTATGTAGTATTGCAAACAAAAATCTTTCAAAAGACCAAATTTTGCAACTTTAACAAACTTCGTGACTTTAATGTTGTATAGCACATGAAAATATTCCAAAATATTAAAATTTGCAAGTTTAAGGAACTTTGTGACTTTTATGTAGTAGCACACGAAAATCTTCTAAAGGACCAAATTTTTTCAATATAACAAATTTCGTTACTTTTATGTAGTATATATCACAAAAAAATCTGCAAAAGACTAAATATTGCAACTTTAACAAACGTCGTGACTTTTATGTAATATATCACACGAATATATACCAAAATACCAATCAATGCAACTTTAACGAACATGGTGACTTTTATGTAGTATAGCATACGAAAATCTTCCAAAAGACCAAATTTTGAAAGTTTAAAAAACTTTGTAACTTTTATGTAGTCTATAGCACACGGAGATCTGCCAAGATACATTTGTATACAATTTTAGCGAAACTCGTGACTTTTATGTACTATAGCACACGAAAATCATCAAAAATACAAAAATTTGCAAGTTTAAGGAACTTCGTGACTTATATATAGTATAACACACAAAAATCTTCCAAAATACCAAATTTCCCAAGTTAAACAAACTTCGTGACTTTTATTTAGTGTAGCACGCAAAAATCTTCAAAATTCCAAAATTTGCTTGTTATACGAACTGCTTGACTTTTATGTGGTATAGCAGACAAAATTTGGCAAAAATACCAATGTATGCAAGTTTAACGAACTTCGTGACTTTTATGTGGTGTAGCATACAAAAATCTTCCCAAATACACAAGTATGCAGGTTTAATGAACTTCGTGACTTTTATATAGTATAGCGCTAAAAAAATCCAATATATCTAAATTTGTAATTTAATGAACATCGTAACACATGAAAATCTTCATAAATACCAAAGATTGCAAACTAAACGAATTTCGTGACTTTTTTGGAGTATAGCACACGAAAATCTTCCAAAATACACAGGTATTCAAGTTTAATGAACTTCGTGACTTTTAAATAGTATAGCACTAAAAACTAATCCAAAATATCAAAAATTTGCAAGTTAAATAAACTTCGTAACATTTATGTAGCATAGCACTTGAAAATATTCATAAATACCAAAGATTGCAAATTAAACGAATTTCGTGACTTTTTTGTAGTATAGCACACGGAAATCTTCCAAAATATTAAAATTTGCATGTTTACCGAACTTCGTGACTTTAATGTAGTAGCACACAAAATTTTTCCAAAAGACCAAATTTTGTCAGTTTACAAATTTCGTTACTTTTATGCAGTATATTGCACACGAAAATCTTCCAAAAGACTAAATTTGGCAAGTATAACAAACTTTGTGACTTTTATGTAGTATATCACATGAAAATCTACTAAAATACCATTGTATGCAAGTTTAACGAACTTGGTGACTTTTATGTAGTTTAGCACACAAAAATATTTCAAAATATTAAAATTTGCAAGTTTAACGAACTTCGTGACTTTTGTGTAGTATAGCACACGAAAATCTTCCAAAAGACCAATTTTTGAAAGTTTAAAAAACTTCGTGACTTTTATGTAGTATATAGCACACAGAAATCTGCCAAAATACAATTGTTTACAAGTTTAACGAACTTCATGACATTTATGTAGCATAGCACACGAAAATCTTCAAAAATACAAAAATTTGCAAGTTTAACGAACTTGGTGACTTATATGTAGTATAGCACACGAAAATCTTCCAACATACCAAAATTTGCAAGTTTGACAAACTTTGTGGCTTTTATATAGTGTAGCACACGAAAATCTTCCAAAATACCAAAATATGCAAGTTTAACGAAATTTGTGGCTTTAATGTAGTATAGCACACGAAAATCTTCCAAAATACCAAAATTTGCCTGTTATACGAACTTCTTGACTTTTTTGTGGTATTGCTTTCGAAAATCTTCCAAAATACCAATGCATGTAAGTTTAATGAACTTCCTGACTTTTATGTAGTATAGCACACGAAAATCTTCCAAAGTACCAATGTATGCAAGTTTAATGAACTTCGTGACTATAATGTAGTATAGCACACAAAAATATTTCAAAATACTAAAATTTGCAACTTTGAAGAACTTCATGGCATTTATGTAGTATAGCACATGAGGATCTTCATAAATACCAAAGATTGCAAATTTAACGAATTTCGTGACTTTTATGTAGTATAGCACCCAAAAATCTTCCAAAATACCAAAGTTTGCAAGTTTAACAAACTTTTGACTTTAATGAAGTATAGCACACAAAAATCTTCCAAAATACTAAATTTTACAAGTTTAGCGAACTTCGTGACTTTTATGTAGTATATAGCACATGAAAATCTGCCAAAATACCAATGTGTACAAGTTTAGCGAACTTCGTGACTTTTATGTAGCATAGCACACGAAAATCTTCAAAAATACCAAAATTTGCAAGTTTAACGAACTTCATGACTTATATGTAGTATAGCACACAGAAATCTTCCAAAATACCAAAATTTGAAAGCTTAACAAACTTTGTGAGTTTAATGTAGTATAGCACACGAAAATCTTCCAAACTACCAAAAATTTTCTGTTATACAAACTTCTTGACCTTTTTGTGGTATAGCAAACAAGAATCTTCCAAAATATCAATGTATGCAAGTTTAATGAACGTCGTGACTTTTATGTAGTATATCACACGAAAATTTTCCAAAATACCATTGTATGCAAGTTTAATGAATTTCGTGACTTTCGTGACATTTATGTAGTATAGCACATGAAAATCTTCACGAATAACAAATACTGCAAATTTAACGAATTTAGTGACTTTTATGTAGTATAGCACACGAAAATCTTCCCAAATATCAAAGTTTGCAAGTTTAATGAACTTCTGACTTTAATATAGTATAGCACACAAAAATCTTCCAAAATACCAAATTTTGCAAATTTAACGAGCTTCGTGACTTTTATGTAGTATAGCACACGAAAATCTTCAAAAGGACCAATTTAAAAAAGTTTACCGAACTTCTTGACTTTTATGTAGTATAACACAAGAAAATCTTCCAAAGGACCAAAATTTGAAAATTTACCGAACTTTTTGACATTTATGTAGTATTGCAAACAAAAATCTTTCAAAAGACCAAATTTTGCAACTTTAACAAACTTCGTGACTTTAATGTTGTATAGCACATGAAAATATTCCAAAATATTAAAATTTGCAAGTTTAAGGAACTTTGTGACTTTTATGTAGTAGCACACGAAAATCTTCCAAAGGACCAAATTTTTTCAATATAACAAATTTCGTTACTTTTATGTAGTATATATCACACAAAAATCTGCAAAAGACTAAATATTGCAACTTTAACAAACGTAGTGACTTTTATGTAATATATCACACGAATATATACCAAAATACCAATCTATGCAACTTTAACGAACATGGTGACTTTTATGTAGTATAGCATACGAAAATCTTCCAAAAGACCAAATTTTGAAAGTTTAAAAAACTTTGTAACTTTTATGTACTCTATAGCACACGGAGATCTGCCAAGATACATTTGTATACAATTTTAGCGAAATTCGTGACTTTTATGTATTATAGCACACGAAAATCTTCAAAAATACAAAAATTTGCAAGTTTAAGGAACTTCGTGACTTATATATAGTATAACACACAAAAATCTTCCAAAATACCAAATTTCGCAAGTTTAACAAACTTCGTGACTTTTATTTAGTGTAGCACGCAAAAATCTTCAAAATTCCAAAATTTGCTTGTTATACGAACTGCTTGACTTTTATGTGGTATAGCTGTGGTTGTCGTTTTTTTACCTCCCCGTATCACTTGGGAGGACGGCACGCTAGACCCTTCACGCAAAATTTGGAAGGAGAATGCGCCCGTGGTGGGAGGAATTTTATTTCAGTTCTTCCTACGATATCACACGAACTTTCTTATTTGCCCTACGAGTAGGAAAGGGGAAAAAAGATCTCAACTAAACCCTAGGAGTTTGCTAAGTGTGGGGATTTCACCTAGACTAGAAATTCTGGAGTCCGGGAGGTCGGTTATACATAGGGAAGTGTTTAAACACCCTACATATCTGTAGTACTCTACAGGAACCTTCTCTGTGTCATAAAATGTGTTTGTGCTGCTAATGATTATTGGGAAAGTTTCTCCTTTGTATTAGGAGAAGGAATTGAATTAAATAAAAGAAAGACAGATAGACAAACTGACTATTTTTGGTATTTTATTAGCTCGCTGAGATTCCTTGTGAACCTCATGCCTACATATCCCTAATGGAAGTCAGAGCTTAATGTAGTTCGGGGAACTAATTAATTATTAATTATTTTTGGGTGCCTTGCTTGAAGCTCAAGGTTGAAGCTTGAATTAAATCTCTGTTTACAGTAAAGAGACATGAAGTCATCTTTATAGAGAGGTATTTCTACTATTCCACCACAAACATTTAAAGGGTGACATAATAACTGGATTCATTTCATTAAGAGAGTGACCTTACTTGTGTGTTTGCAAGTATGCTAGTATCTCTTGAATGAAAGAAAGATGCTCGTCCAAATTAGGGAAAGTGTACAAGTCTGGGGATGTGCCAGAGCATGTCTTTCAGAGTCCTAAATGGGAGACTTTGATTGAAATTGAAATGTGTAATGTTTGTTTGTTTGAATGTGGTGAGATAGAGGAAAGATCTCTCTATAGAGATAAGCTATGTCTATCTACTATATAAAATATTTGATTTTTTAACTGGCTTGTATGAGGCCCAAGCTCGAGGCTTTTTGATTAATTGATTATTATTATGACTCTGGGAGAAAACCCCACTGGGGATTAATTTACAAGGGATTTTTATGTTCTGTACAAAGCCCAGAATTGAGGCTGACTCTACTTAGGGAAAATCTATTTTGATGGGTTTTATTTGGTGTTCTGTACAAAGCCCAGATTTGAGGCTGACTCTAACTAGGGGAAATATTATTTTCTGCCTTGTATGAAGCCCAAGGTTGTGGCGGACTCTTAAATATACTGAGTATGGATGACTCTATGGGAAAAGATCCTAGATGTTAGGAATCTTTGACATATGAAATATAGTTTATCTGCCTTGTACAAAGCCCAAGGTTGTGGCTACTAAACAATGAAGGACTCACTAGGGGAGACTCTATTATCTGCCTTGTACAATGCCCAAGGTTGAGGCTGACTATTAACAGGGGAACTTATTGTTTTTTTTTTTGGTGCCTTGTATGAAGCCCAAGGTTGAGGCTAACTGTTTTTGTTGGATTTTGACTCTATTGAAGGATTTATTTATTAAAAGACTGATTTCTTTTGGAAGCTAACCCTTTCCAGGGATTTTGACTCAGCTGGTAAAATTGTCTGTTGAAAGACTGATTTTTGGAAGCTAACCCTTTCCAGGGGTTTTGGACTCTTTTGGGGAAATTATCTCCTAAGAGAAATGAATCTTTGTTTTTTTGAAGAAGTGATTTTGGAGGCTAACCCTTTCCAGGGGTTTTTTATTTAGATGAAATAATGATTTGGAGGCTAACCCTTTCCAGGGGTTTTTGGTTAAAATGATTGGCAGAAAGATTATCTAGTGAGACTTCTTGTTTAAAGCCCAAGATGAAGGCTGACTCTTGCTGAGGATAAGCAAACATGGGTTCTAGACTCTGCTAAGGAAGATTGATGAAGATAAGGGTGACAGAGACTGTCCATGTCTCTCATTCCAAAAGGTGTGCTCAATGTAAAATTGAGACAAACTTAGCTTGTTTAAAGTCTGGTTTAAATTGGAAGAAACTCACCAGGGTAGGTTAAAAGTTGACTAAAGACCTGTTCCTATGTTTATAAGAAACCTGATGGGTCCTTGTATACAAGCTCAAGAGGAAGCTGGAAATGCTTTTAAGAAGCCTGTGGGTCCTTGTACAAAGCCCAAGAGGAGGCTAATCGAGGGTCATCGAGGGTCCTTGTTATAGCACAAGAGAAAGCTATGTAGTTTTGAACTTATTTTGGCTCTAAGAAAATGGGTAAGAGGTTTCACCGGGAATAATTCCTCTTTGGGTGGATGTGTCCTATTTTTTGGATTCTAAGGTTTTTGCCAAGATGTTTCATCGGGAATAATTCATCTTGGGGGTTTGAACTACAGATCTCTAATTAGGAAAGAGCCTTTACCGGGAAGACATTCTCAATCCTAGGTCATATTCCTATAATATATATATAGTTTAACTGTCCTAAGGTTTATACTCAAACGTAGTTCTAAACTAATATATATGCACAGTTTATTTTTGACAGTAATTTAAATAAAGACTGTAAATGGAAAGCTTGTAAAGCCTAACCTGGATGGAGTGGAGGCCATTGAAGAAGTATGTACAGAGCCTCAACAGTAATTGGTGGATAACAGTTGAATATATATATGATTAACAGTTAATGGTTTTTGAAAACAGAAGAAGTGAAGATGGACATAGGTCACATAGGTATCTGAAGAGTTTCACCGGGAATAATGCCCTTCAAATACCAGAAGAATCTTTTGAAAACAGAAAGAAGATTTTGAAAATACAGTTTTGAAAACAAGCTAAGAAGAGAAGAAGGTGTTGGGACTTACACTCTATTAGAGGCCCACTTAAAAATGATTTACTGTTTGTGAGAAACAGTTGAAAATGATTGAAATGATATAAGGTTTTGTTGTTTGAAAACCTTAATCATCCGTTTAATCGGAGATTGAAAACAGTTTTGCAAATTGACAAAAGTCAACTTAATAGAGGTAAAGATAAAATCTATACCTAATTAAGACCTAAGTGATTAGGGTTTTATCATAAAATTATTCACAAGAATAATTAGGTCAAAACAAAATAAAAATGTATATTTAAAGTATTTAAGAAAACACTTAAAACATACTATTTTAAACCTAATAAAAATATATGAAATAAATAATATTTTTATGATTTTTTTGATTATTCATAAAATAGGTATATTAAATAACAAGTGTGTGAAAAATGAAGTGAAAATGGATTAGTTTGATAGGTTAAATAATTATGTGAAATTTGTGAGTAAAACAAAAGAAAATAGTGGTAAAAAATTGGGTTTGTCTCCTTCAAGGCTTGAACCCACGCCCTATAGGTTACCAAACAAAACAAATACCAACTGGGCCACGCGTGTGGCTTGTTTAAGAAGGGAGCCCATATGATTATATGTAGAACAAAGCAATGAATGAGCTAAAAAAGAAAATAAATGAACAAAAGGTCTGAGGGGGGGATCGAACCCCAGACCTAAGGCAAGGCAAGGCTTTTGGACGCGCGCTGTAACCACTGGGACACTACGATGAATTCGTAGATAACACACCCATCATTCAAAATAAAATAAACTCAAATCTGGGAAATTCAAAAAATGGCGCCACCATCTTCATCTTCAACCTCAAGCTTCAAATTTTGAATTTGCTATCTCCTTCGTTTCTCAACCAAACTTAAAGATGTAAACATGGATTTTGCTCGTTTTTGAACGAGGATCATGATGGTATCCTTTAATTTCATTTATTTTCAGTGTAACTCAAAATTCGCACGCATGAACACTAAGAACCCTAAAACTGAAATACTCTATACGCATGATATGATGCAATTGATTGAGGGCTAATGATCCTTAGAGGTGCAGAAACCAATTGGTAACCTCATTTCTAATTTATCATGCGTGAATTATAGAGTTTGGAGTTCTTGAAACTTACCTGAAAAATGAAGATTTGGCTCTGATCAAAGTGTGTTGCAGAGTTGTTGCAACGATCCAGATAGCTTCAGTGATCCTCCTGGAAGGTGTTGAGATGCTTAACTTGGACTGAAAGTGCCCAGAACCTCTTGCTCGACCCCAACTGCAACAGCTCCAAGTGAGAGGTGAAGATGATGATTCTCCACGCCCAGAAGTATTCCAGAGGTCTGGATCACCTCTAAATGCTTCCCCCAATGTGTTTGAATACTTACTTCCAAAGAGAGAGCTTTGGTTTGAAGAATCCGAGTCTTCTTGCCAAAGGACCTTTGAAAAAACTAAGTATGAGAAAGAAGAGAGAAAGCAAGAATTCTGTTGCTTTGGTGTGATTTTCTACTGAGGTATGCCCTCCTATTTATAGGCAAATGGTTTAGTATAGTTGCAGAGGAGTGAGCTTGCTTAGTGAGGTTGATTTGGTTTTCTTGGCCATGAAGGAAGTTTGCAAATATCTGTCATACCCTAATTTTTGACCCCCCTGAGATGACATATCTTCAGGATTTTCATCAGGTCAAAGCAAGTACCCAGAGCAGTCACTTCTTCATCTGACATTTAATCGAGGATGTTCAAAGACAAGAAAACTCAGGCAAAGGATCAATCAGTAGAAGGATTAGTCTCTAACATAATCATAGGACTCAAGAGCTTCATTTTCTCACCTATGATTGATTAGACACCCAGTCCTCTGAATACAGATTTACTCAGGTCACCAGACTAGGGTTTTTGAGCCTATCAAGGACTAAAATCATGGATCACCTTTGGGAAACCCTAAAAAGCCCCAAGGGATCATTCAAAGACATCAATCATCTTCAAATAGCTCATATGACAAGATCCACTGGACATCGCACCTCAATTCAAAGTCTACAGTCATTATTTTCATATGGTCGACAATTAGGGTTTTTGACCTAATTCACCAGGATAGTTGACTTTTAATCAGAGGCATGGATCCAAAACTCAAGACATGATTCAAGAACCTCTACTACCTCAATATAACCCAATTACATCACTCATTTGAGGAGAAGATCTTGATTCTACACAAAAGTCCAAAATCTCACTTTATTTGGAAAAAGTCAACTGTATGGGATCACCTTTGACTTTTAAGATTTTTGGTTAAACCATGACTTTCAAAAATCAAAATCATCAATATATGGATATTAAAGTCAATTGACCAAAGAAATTCAAGAAGAATCATCAAGGAGCAAAAAGTCGGGAATTAGGGTTTTTGAGGGCATTGTGGGAACTCAAAATTTCACCTACACAACTCAAAAAACTTCCAACATGAAAGTTGTAGATCTTGCAAAATAAAACAACATCTTACATAGGAACTTTTTTCAAAAGATCAACCATTTAAGAGTTTTGGAATTTTGAAGCTTTAGGTTATAAAAACTTAGAAATTTTTCTAAGTGTTTTAACCTAATGATTCTGAAGCTTTGGGCTCATTTTTCACAAATTTCCCTAATGATTCTGAAGGAACCATAAACTAATGATTTGAATTAGATGTTTAGGGCTTTCCAAATTGTGTTCAACCTTCTCCAAATTCATTTTGAGCTAAGAGTTATGCTTGTTCAAAGTTGGCCTCATGAAGTGAAATTATAGGTCATGCCTCATTTTTGAACTTTGAAATTTTGTGCACATGACCTCATTTATGGATGCTACACGACCCATACCACATCTGAAAACATGCCATGCATTCATTTTCACCATAGCATAAGAATTGAGGAAGATTCCCAAAACAAGAACATGTGATTATGTAATGATTACATTTGGGAATTTATGGCAAATTGATGAATCACCCAAGGAATCTTCTCACCAACCAATTAGAGCTCATTTCTGTCTCAGAATTGTCCCCTAAGATCAAGCAAAATCGAGGGCTAGGGGATTGATCAAATGGAATCAAAATTCTCATCATTGCATAAGAGATATTTGCAAACTTCCTTCATGGCCAAGAAAACCAAATCAACCTCACTAAGCAAGCTCACTCCTCTGCAACTATACTGAACCATTTGCCTATAAATAGGAGAGCATACCTCAGTAGAAAAACACACCAAAGCAACAGAATTCTTGCTTTCTCTTTTCTTTCTTCATACTTAGTTTTTTCAAAGGTCCTTTGGCAAGAAGACTCGATTTCTTCAAACCAAAGCTCTCTCTTTGAAAATAAGTATTCAAACACATTGAGGGAGGCATTTAGAGGTGATCCAAACCTCTGGAACACTTCTGGGCGTGGAGAATCATCATCTTCACCTCTCATTTGGAGCACTTGCAGTTGGAGAACCACAGAACAATTCAGGAGGTTCCAAGCAAGGTTAGGCATCCAGGCACGTTCCTCAGATCATAGTGAAGCTGTTCAGATGGCTGCAGCTCATCTGTAACTCCAGATTCATCATCCTCCATGTTCACTTGAAGCTCAAATCGAAGGAGTCGAGTAGAGCAATTCAGAAGGTTTGAGGACACAACAAGCATCCAGTTAGCATCACTGAGTCCCAAGGAAGCTTTTGGGATCATTCATACAAGCCCAAGTGCTCTCTATCATCCTCACGACCTCCATTTTCAGAGGTAAGTTTCTGAACTCCATCTCTTTAATTTAAGCACTCTTTGTGATAAAGCTCGATTCTATCTTGTTCAGCATCATCAGAGGATTGAAAACCCTCTATCATCATTCATTTATCTTTCAGTATAGTCATTTAATTTGATTTTCAAATTTTAGGGTTCTTCACGTTTTTTAGTAAATTAGTTAGATGTAGTTAATATAAATTTGTGTTAGTTACATATTTAGAATCGTGAGTGAGTTTAGAACAAGTTTCATGTTTACACCTGGGCCATTGGTTGAGATTTGAGAGAATCAGAATTTCAAAAATGTTGGAGCTTGAGGTTGAAGAAGAAGATGGAGGGTGGCGCCATTTTTCAAATCTCTGAACAGAGTTTATTTTATATTTAATGATATGTGTTTCATAAACGAATGAATAACTTGCCCCATTGCATTCTTTGTTCATTTCTCAACACTGATCGGGGAAGATGAAAGGTAAACCACCTAGCCAGTAGTGGTATACAGCACATGAGAGTTCCTCGTTTCTTCATGGTACGAGTGTGTAGAGAATGTAGAATGTCTCCCAGCAATGTTGGTACCGGGTTACGGATTAGGAAAAGGTTGATGATGTGTACACTTATGAAATGGTCGGGATTTGGGAATAAAACCAACCCATAGATCAAAAGTGCCATAACTTCCTCAAAAGCTGGATAACTTTTGTTTTCTAGCAGTAGTCGAGCCTTTTCCAACAAGAACTTGGCAAGTAAACCCTTAACTCCACTCTTTGTTTCCCAATTGGACTCGATTTCTGATTTCCGCAGATGTAAAGCAGCAGCAATGACTTCAGGTTTTGGAATCCTTTCTAAACCAGTGAAAGGTAATTGATTTCGAACAGGCAATCCCATTAGTTCAGAGAATTCTTCCAAAGTGGGTACCAACTGGTAATCAGGAAAGGTAAAGCAATGATGTTCGGGGTCAAAGAACTGGAACAGGACCCGTATCATGTCTTCTTCAAATTTTGAGGTAACCAAATGGAGTAGGTGACCATGCCTTTCGGTGAATTGAACATTCCTGGGGAATTCTGACACTAAGTCTTTTAGTTCAGATGGTACCGTTGAGATGTTGATTCGGATGTAATCTTTGGTGGCGGGAGCCATTACCTGCAAAAACAAAGGTAAACTCTTTGATCCTTGAAGTGTTTGGTGCAAAAAATGATATGCTTATGATGCAAACATGTGGCACACAAAGACAAATCAAACAATAGCCTTAGGTTTAAAGGCTTGCATGGAGTTGATAGGTGATACCCTCCCCACTGAAGTTGAGTTGGTTAAAACCTGTCCTAGAATAGTATTCGGGTTCTATGATCCTTGGAAGTAACATCTCAATACGGCGCTCGAGCGGCCGATCAAAATATTCCTCGAGGATAACTAACTTCGATCAATTTCAAGCTAGCCACTTAATAGGCCACAAGTCAAGTTCAACTAAAAAAGGTTCTAAGACAAATTAGTGTTTAATGACATTTCGGAAGCCTAATATACTCCTTGATCGTTTTCAAGGGACATCAGTATAAACCAAAGTATCGCACTAACGATGACTACCAGATCAACCGTATCGGTACATGTCGTACAGTTTCCTTGGTCTATTGTCATATACTTAAGGTATCTCGAGATTCGGGTTAGAATCTTTCACACAAGCAAAATACCCAAACAAACCTTTGAAAAATAGAGCAATCAAGTCAAACAATTGAAAACATCGAAGTGATCTATTCTCTTAAGGTAACCCCTTTTGAAAACATTTTGTTTTTGAAAGTAAATCCCCAGCAGAGTCGCCAGTTCTGTGGACCTCCAATTTTTTTAATCCTGGGCCATACCTCTGTTCTGTAGAGATACGTGAACTGACTCTTTTTTATCGCTTAATGCTTTCGCATTTTTTGAAAATTCACAGAGTCGCCACCGACCTTTTATTTTATCCAATTAAGGAAAGGTTTATAAAAGAAACAGAAAAAAGACCTTTAAGAAATTCTGGGTAAGGGGGTAGGTTATACAAAGGGAAGGTGTTAGCACCCTTTGTATCCATGGTTATCCATGGGCTCTTAAGTTTGCTTAGCTCACTTGTTTTTCGATCACTTTTCAATTGCTCTGAAATTGCTCATATGTGGTTTCAAATACCTTTGTAAATTGAATTTTGTAATGATCCGTGTGTGGATGTATACAAAATGCTTGTTTATCTTTCGAAAGATGTTTTGAAAAGAACGTTAACTTTGTAATAATCCGTGTTTGGATGTATACAAAGTTTTGTCTTTTGGAAGTTTTGTTTTGAAAAACAACAGTGTATGAGAATTTTGTTTGTTTTGATTTGAGCAAGCAAACTAGGAGGTCTACCCTGAGTTGTAAGGTCTTTATCCTATTTCCTTTAAAAATCTATCCTTTCACCGGATATAAACGCAAGGTTCGATTTTGTACTCAAAATAGTAGAATTTTGACTTTGATTTTGAAAAGAATGAGAAGGGATTACCTTAAGAGGTGCAAGTGTGATTGTGTTTGTATTCAGATATTTATCTTTGAAGTTAGTGATCTAACGGTTCAATTTTATCTTTGACATACACGCAGTTTATATTTGCTGGAAATTAAAATGCAGAAATGTAAAGTGCGGAAAGTAAATCTACGCTATTACATCGATTGTGCAGGAAATGTAAACTAGCCTATTTACATGAATTTGACATCCTATACATTTATCTAGGAATTTTAAATTGCAAGAAAAATAAAAGGCATGTTTTTGGATTTTTTATGATTGGTTTTAATTATAATTAATGCATGATTAATTAAATTAAAATGAAGAAAAAGATGAAAATAGATTTAAACCTAGAAATTAAGTTTCAAATATGTACAAAATATTGGTCAATTAATTTTAAAACAAAACTAATTTTTTTGGAATTTTTGAAATTGATTTGAAATTGATTAAGTTAATTAATACATAATTATGCAAATAATTATACAAATAATTAAAACTTAGAGAGAAAATTATTCAAAATATGTACAAAATTAGTTTATAATATATAAACAATATTTTATATAAAGAACAATTTTTTTTATGATTTTTTGATTGGTTAGAATAATTAAAAAGCCAATATATAAATATATACTAATTAATTATGCAAAATATTAAAATTTTGAAGAAAAATAAAATATTTTTATTTCAGAAAATAATATATTATTTTAGAAGTCTAAAAATATTTTTTGTGTATTTTTTGGATTTTTAAAACTATTTTTAATTAATTTAACAAAGAAATTAAAATAAAATAGAAAATAAAAATAGAAATGAAAGGGATACTTATCAGGTGTGATGGGCTGGAAAGTGCATGGTATGGACTGCTTGTATGATGCGTTGGATTGGCTTTTGAGATTGATCATATGGCTCAGATCATGAGGGAACATGATAGCCATATGGAAATCAGTGCATATGATTAGTCAGATATTCAAAGTCCACGCTGGGACCCATACTGGCTGACCAACTAATGAAGAGAAAGGAATCTGCCACGCATGCAGATAGAATGGTCAATTTTTTGACGGACGAACCACGCTTGGACGCGTGGTCGTCTTCAACCTCCGTCTGCATTATTTTTAAAACAAATAGCGGGGGTTTTAAACCTCCCCTATTTGTACGTCAGAAACGCAACTTTTGGTAGCTTCCCACACCTGCAAAAATAAGCGTTATGAATAAAAATAAATGACCCAGATCTACTTAAAATCACCTCCTGAACACGATGGTGGTGTTAGTTTTGTTATTTGGGCGCTGTATCTAGGGATTCGAAGAGGTTGAAGCTTAAGCATGTAAGAACACTTGTTAATGGCATAGAGTTATTCTCACGTGGAAACTCTCGTGTTAGAGCCCAGATCTACCCTATGAGGCCTTATGAACTCATTAGAATGATTAGTTTATATTGAGGTTAAGTAAATATAGGAAAACGAAAATTGTTCATGTATGAACATGAAGAACGCTTATGCACGTGATACGACTCTCATGGGACCACACAAAGAGTTTGTTCTTACTTTATATGATCTTAGAAGATGATTGAAAGTGTTTGTTTGTATTAATATTGATTGGAATATGGAATTTGAAAATTACAAAGTTTGGAAATTTTTGTGAGGGTTATGATGTTTCTATGCTATGCTTGAGCTATAATTTCGTGGTGTGTTGGCTCCCTTTGCTTATGAAATATGCAGCTTCATTTATAGGCCCTGGAGTGCTTAAATTTGAAGCTAAAAGCAATGATTGCTTTTGTTGAATTTTGACTTTCAAGCTTGGAACTCAAGCAACCTTGGCTTGCTCTTTCCTTAGCCTTTCCTTGCAGCTTTCTTGCTGCATAATTAAGCCACATGTGTGAGCTTTTAGCTTAGAAAATAAGCTATGATTTATCCTTCCTTTTTTCCTTTTTAATTTAATCTTAAATGATAAAATTAAATCAAAAAATGGAGAAAAATGATGTGGGCTTTGTCTTGGTCGTGGGAGGCCCATAACATCATGGAAATGATGTTTGAATGCTGAAAACTTGGCCCTATTTGGAAAAAAATACATTTTTGAGCAATGTTGATTTCATGTATTTTCCCAAAATTTAGCCAACTTCAACAAGGTGTAAATCCTTCAATTTTTGTCATATGAAGGAGATCTTGCACTTTTTGGAAACCTCAAAGAGTCCTCTAACCAATGCCTTTGGTCTCATGTCAAAATGATTATTGAAGCTCCTTGTGTGTCCTTCTGAAAAAAGTGTCTTTTTGTTGACTTTGAAAATGACCTGTAATGTCTTTGATCATATTTTTCAAATGGTGAATCCAATGACCATGGGATCAATGGCATTTGAAAGATAATTGAATTTCCTTCAAAACAAGCTTTGGTTTGAATTTTTTGGATGAAGGATGAGAGAGTAATGATCAGTCAAAGTTGAGTTGACTTTTCAGGCAAAAACCCTAATTTTGAATCTTAGGGTTTTGTTGATTTTTGATCTTTCCTTGATGAATTATGATCATCCAATGATCAAATGATGAATCCTTTGACAAAATATTGGACTTTGACAAAAAATTTCATTTTTGACTGTCTGTTGACTTTTTTGGTCAAACGGGTCGTCTGTTGACTGTTTGAGCTGCTGACGGTGCGTCTGAGTGAATTGAAGTTTGAAAATTTGTATGATGGTACTTTGAGATATATGGATGTGTATGAAATCCATTTGAGCTCTCAAAAACTTGTTTCTCCTGTAAA
Source organism: Vicia villosa (assembly GCF_029867415.1). NCBI lineage: Eukaryota > Viridiplantae > Streptophyta > Magnoliopsida > Fabales > Fabaceae > Vicia > Vicia villosa. The sequence continues at coordinate 5,973,907 of NC_081181.1, forward strand.
AACAAGAAAACCCTAGTCAGGGACTGTTTGTGTAGGAGACAGTTAAGCGTACCTGATTTTTGTGCAGTGTTGAGTCTCTGCTAATCGCGTGATATTCAGAAGACTTCTAGAACAAAAATCTTGGAATTTTGAATTGTGAAAGATTGATTTGATTGATGGTACAAAACACTGAGAATTGTACTGCCAGCAGTTTGGCTGTCAACTGACTGTTCAGGTATTGACGTAGCAGTTAGAGTGAAAAATCAACAGTCAAAGTTAATTTTCTTTTTTTTTGTTGTTTTTGTTTTATGTTTTATGTGAAAAATGAAAGTTTATTTACATGACCTGTTAAAAACATAGACATAATAAATAACTAATATTTACGGTATGCGGGCAAAATTACCGATAATAACCCTGAAAATCATTTAATGCACAGAAATAGGAATATTTGACTGGCAGAAAACACACAAAATATTATCTTAGTAATTAAGCAATATTATGACAAATAGTACAACATTTAATACTGACAGTACAAATATTACATACTATATTGAACAGTACGACGAATAAACGGTACATTTAAGAAATAAGAAATACGGCAAATTTTAAGAATGGCGATTAATGACCCATGCTATGAACAATAACATGTAGATGATTGGGAGTGCAACCATTGCAGGTCCACACTCTTCAGGACTATGCAGGCAGAAGAAAGTCATGATCACCGTAGCAATGGTGATGACTGTAAGAAACAGTGTCTCTATCCACTTTGCCATTCTTGTCAGGGAAGAAGAGAAAATAGATATGAGGTAGGAATTTGAAAGATGAGTTGGAATTTAATGTGAGATTTTATGGAAGAAAATGAGAGGTATTTATAGAATGGAAAGAAGGATAGAGACGTTGGGGAATGATGTGATTCCGTACAAAAGGAAAATTTGAGTGAAAGTAAGATTTGAAAGAAAGTGGATGATAGTGTTGGGAAAAAGAGAGATTTGAATTTTGAAAAAGAGATTTGAAAAGATTTTTGAAAATAATGGAATATAGTACAAAAACTAGTGGGAAACAAAAGATAATAATAATCTACTTGTTACCAGTACAGTCTGAGTTTCCTGATTCTGCGCCTGCAAAAAGATTTAACTCTGTACCAATTGTGTCAGTACTATTTATCTGTAAATAAATAAATAGCATGTGTGAAGTAATAAACAGTATTTGGCGTTTGCGTAAGAATAAATTCAACTGCAAGCCAAATTACTGTATAAGAAAAATTCTAAAAACTAAGTATTTCATATGTCAGGATATTTGTTGAAATAAAAATCCATGATCATATGAGACTCTTAATTTTCAGATTGATTTTCTTGAAAAAAGATGCGGGCAAATTTTGGGGTATAACACTATCACCATACGCGCGTTGGCTCAGTGGTGTTTGTTTTGAGTGTGTGACCTAGAGGGCGTGGGTTCAAATCCTCCAAGGGCCAAACTATTTTTTAACACCCATTTTCTTTCATTTTTCTCACAAACTTCACACAATTAATTCACCTATCAAATTAAGTTATTTTCACTTCATTTTTCACACACTTATTATTTAATATATCTATTTTGTGAATAATCAAAAAAATCATAAAAAATATTATTTATTTCATGTGTTTTTATTAGGTTTAAAATAGTATGTTTTTAAGTGTTTTCTTAAATACTTTAGATATATATACTCATTTTGTTTTAACCTAATTATTTTGTGGATAATTTTATGATAAAACCCTAATTGTTTAGGTCTTAATTAGGTAAAGAGCTTTATCTTTACCTTAATTAAGTTGACTTTTGTCAATTTTCAAAATTGTTTTCGATCTCCGATTAAACAAGATGATTAAGGTTTTCAAACAACAAAAACTTACATCATTCCAATCTTCATTTTCACTGCTTCACAAACAGTAAATAATCTCTGGGCCTCTATTAGAGTGTAAGACCCAACACCTTCTTTCTTTTCATAGTTTGTTTTACAAAACTGTATTTTCAAAATCTCCTTTCTGTTTTCAAAACATTCTTCTGGTATTTGAAGGGCATTATTCCCGGTGAAACTCTTCAGATACCTATGTGACCTTTGTCCATCTTCACTTCTTCTGTTTTTCAAAACCCTTAACTGTTTATCATATATATATTCAACTGTTATTCATCAATTACTGGTAAGGCTTTGTACATACTTCTTCAAAGGCCTCCACTCCATCCAGGTTAGGCTTTACAAGCTTTCAATTTACAGTCTTTATTTAAATTACTGTCAAATATAAACTGTGCATATATTTGTGTGGACCTCCGTTTTTATTCGGGCCATACCTCTGTTCGGGAGAGATACGTGAACTGACTCTTTTTTATCGCTTAATGCTTTCGCATTTTTGAAAATTCACAGAGTCGCCACCGACCTTTTATTTTATCCAATTAAGGAAAGGTTTATAAAAGAAACAGAAAAAAGACCTTTAAAAAATTCTGGGTAAGGGGGTAGGTTATACAAAGGAAGGTGTTAGCACCCTTTGCATCCATGGTTATCCATGGGCTCTTAAGTTTGCTTAGCTCACTTGTTTTTCGATTACTTTTCAATTGCTTTAGAATGCTCATATGTGGTTTCAAATACCTTTGTAAATTGAATTTTGTAATGATCCGTGTGCGGATGTATACAAAATGCTTGTTTATCTTTCGAAAGATGTTTTGAAAAGAACGTTAACTTTGTAATGATCCGTGTTTGGATGTATACAAAATATTGTCTTTTTGGAAAGTTTTGTTTGAAAAACAACAGTATATGAGAATTTTGTTTGTTTTGATTTGAGCAAGCAAACTAGGAGGTCTACCCTGAGTTGTAAGGTCTTTATCCTATTTCCTTTAAAAATCTATCCTTTCACCGGATACAAACAAAAGGTTCGATTTTGTACTCGAAACAGTAGAATTTTGACTTTGATTTTGAAAAGAATGAGAAGGGATTACCTTAAGAGGTGCAAGTGTGATTGTGTTTGTATTCAGATATTTTATCTTTGAAGTTAGTGATCTAACGGTTCAATTTTATCTTTGACATGCACGCAGTTTATATTTGCTGGAAATTAAAATGCGGAAATGTAAAGTGCGGAAAGTAAATCTACGCTATTACATCGATTGTGCAGGAAATGTAAACTAAGCCTATTTACATGATTTTGACATCCTATACATTTATCTAGGAATTGAATTTGCAAGAAAAATAAAAGGCATGTTTTTGGATTTTTTATGATTTATTTTAATTATAATTAATGTATGATTAATTAAATCAAAATGAAAAAAAAAAGATGAAAATAGATTTAAACCTAGAAATTAAGTTTAAAATATGTACAAAATATTTGTTAATTAATTTTAAAACAAAACTAATTTTTTTGGAATTTTTGAAATTTGATTTGAAATTGATTAAGCTAATTAATACATAATTATACAAATAATTATACAAATAATTAAAACTTAAAGAGAAAATTATTCAAAATATGTACAAAATTAGTTTATAATATATAAACAATATTTAACATTAAGAACAATTTTTTTTATGATTTTTTGATTGGTTAGAATAATTAAGAAGCAAATATATAAATATATACTAATTAATTATGCAAAATATTGAAATTATGAAGAAAAATAAAATATTTTTATTTCAGAAAATAAAACATTATTTTAGAAGTCTAAAAATATTTTTTGTGTATTTTTTGGATTTTTAAAACTATTTTTAATTAATTTTGCAAAGAAATTAAAATAGAAATAAAAAATAAAAGGATACTGATCAGATGTGGAAATTGAATGAAGGAACATGATGCAGGTGCATGATCTGGCGCGTTGGATTGGATGGATAGTGGATCAGATGATTCAGATTTTGAGGCGCATGGCACTCAGTGTACCTGCAAAACACTTGATTAGTGGGAAATTTAAAAAAAACTGCGCGCGCGTGCCAGCCAATAGGAGGAGGACACGCATCATCTTCAACCTCCAGACGCCACTTTCAACAGCGCTTTTATGCAAAAGCGCTATAATTGATGAACCCTAATTCTGCAAAATAACGAATAGGGGTAAACAGGCATAGAAATCAGGCGCGATGGTACCATTCAACTCGTCTTGTTCCACTGAATGTAACCATGCCCTTAATTTGCTTTAATTTTGGCCCTAATGAAGAACCCTAATTTTGAGCTAAGAAAACCCTAAAATGGTATATGCTATAAACAGCCATTAAAATCCAATTGAAGCTCCAGAAACGACCAGAGCTTCAAACCAAACACAATTATGCATCTACATCTTGTAAAATATGCGTGTGTTATAAGATATAAGTTGGTTTTAGTTTGAACAAACCGTGGCCTATATAGCTCGATTCAATGAGGTTTAAGACTTGGAAATGATTGGAATTGTTTCAGTGAAGCTCAGAGTTGATGTTTGAATGTTTATTTTGTATTGAAATTGACTGAAACTTAAAATTCGAATTTCAAGTTTCTTTGAAAATTACAAGTTGTTACAAGAGTGCTATGTGCTTATGAATGCTACTGAATTCGTCCTCTCTGTGTTACTAAAGTATGCTAGCCTATTTATAAGCATTGAAGTGCTTAGAATTGAAGCTAAGAAGCATCTAGTTGCCTTTGTGGAATTCTTGATTTTTTATATTAAAAAGCTTTGAATTATTGACCAAGTCTTCTTCTCTTCAATGCACTTGCCTTGCTCTTCAATTCTCTGCAGAAAAATGAAGATTCCTTGGGTGAGTCATGCTTAGATTGTAAGCTAACCATTATCCATTCATTTTTCCTTTTAATTTAATCTTAAAATAAGATAAAATCAAGCAAAAAATGAATAAAAATGGTATGGGCCTTGTCTTGGTCGTGGGAGGCCCATAATAACATGGCATACATGTTTGAACCATGAAAACTTGGCCCCATTTGGAAAAAATGCATTTTTGAGCAATGTTGGTTTTATGCATTTTCCAAAATTTAGCCAACTTCAACAAGGTGTAAATCCCTCAATTTTTGTCATATGAAGGAGATCTTGCACTTTTTGGAAACCTCAAAGAGTCCTCTAACCAATGCCTTTGGTCTCATGTCAAAATGATTTTTGATGCTCCTCGTGTGTCCTTTTGAAAAAAGTGTCTTTTTGTTGACTTTGAAAATGACCTGTAATGTCTTTGATCATATTTTTCAAATGGTGAATGCAATGACCATGGGATCAATTGCATTTGAAAGATAATTGAATTTCCTTCAAAATGAGCTTTGGTTTGAATTTTTTGGATGAAGGATGAGAGAGTTATGACCAGTCAAAGTTGAGTTGACTTTTCAGGTAAAAACCCTAATTTTGAATCTTAGGGTTTTGTTGATTTTTGATCTTTCCTTGATGAATTATGATCATCCAATGATCAAATGATGAATCCTTTGACAAAATATGGATTTTGACAAAAAATTTCATTTTTGACTGTCTGTTGATTTTTTTGGTCAAACGGGTCGTCTGTTGACTGTTTGAGCTGCTGACGGTGCGTCTGAGTGAATTGAAGTTTGAAAATTTGTATGATGGTACTTTGAGATATATGGATGTGCATGAAATCCATTTGAGGTCTCAAAAACTTGTTTCTCCTGTAAAAACAAGAAAACCCTAGTTAGGGACTGTTTATGTAGGAGATAGTTAAACGTACCTGATTTTTGTGCAGTGTTGAGTCTCTGCTAATCGCGTGATATTCAGAAGACTTCTAGAACAAAAATCTTGGAATTTTGAATTGTGAAAGATTGATTTGATTGATGGTACAAAACACTGAGAATTGTACTGCCAGCAGTTTGGTTGTCAACTGACTGTCCAGGTATTGATGTAGCAGTTAGAGTGAAAAATCAACAGTCAAAGTTAATTTTCTTTTTTTGTTGTTTTTGCTTTTGTTTTATGTGAAAAATGAAAGTTTATTTACATGACTTGTTAAAAAACACAGACATAATAAATAACTAATATTTACTGTATGCGGGCAAAATTACCGATAATAACCCTGAAAATCATTTAATGCACAGAAAAATGCATATTTGACTGGCAGAAAACACATAAAATATTATCTGAGTAATTAAGCAATATTATGACAAATAGTACAACATTTAATACTGACAGTACAAATATTACATACTATATTGAACAGTACGACGAATAAACGGTACATTTAAGAAATAAGAAATACGGCAAATTTTAAGAATGACGATTGATAACCCATGCTACAAATAGTAACATGTAGATGATTGGGAGCATAAGCATCCCAGGTCCACAGTGTTCCGGGCTATGTGGACAGAAGAAAGACATGATCACCGTAGCAATGGTGATGACCATAAGAAAACACGTTTCCCACCGCTTCGCCATTTTGTCGGGGAAGAAGAAAGGATGGATTATGAAGTGGAAATTTGAGAGATGAATTAGAATTTGATGTGAGATTTTATGGAAGAAAATGGGAGGTATTTATAGAATGGAAAGAAGGATAGAGACGTTGGGGAATGATGTGATTCCGTACAAAAGGAAAATTTGAGTGGAAGTAAGATTTGAAAGAAAGTGTATGATAGTGTTGGGAAAAAGAGAGATGTGGAGAATAAAGTTAGGATTTGATTTTTTGAAAAAGAGATTTGAAAAGATTTTTGAAAATAATGGAATATAGTACAAAAATTAGTGGGAAACAAAAGATAATAATAATCTACTTGTTACCAGTACAGTCTGAGTTTCCTGATTCTGCGCCTGCAAAAAAGATTTAACTCTGTACCAATTGTGTCAGTACTATTTATCTGTAAATAAATAAATAGCATGTGTGAAGTAATAAACAGCATTTGGCGTTTGCGTAAGAATAAATTCAACTGCAAGCCAAATTACTGTATAAGAAAAATTCTAAAAACTAAGTATTTCATATATCAGGATCTTTGTTGAAATAAAAATCCATGATTATATGAGACTTTTAATTTTCAGATTGGAGTTTTCTTGAAAAATTATGCGGGCAAATTTTAGGGTATAACAATTTGTTTAGAACTACATTTGAGTGTAAACCCTAGGACAGTTAAACTATATATATATTATAGGAATATGACCTAGGATTGAGAATGTCTTCCCGGTGAAGGCTCTTTCCTAATTAGAGATCTGTAGTTCAAACCCCCAAGATGAATTATTCCCGGTGAAACATCTTGGCAAAAACCTTAGAATCCAAAAAATAGGACACATCCACCCAAAGAGGAATTATTCCCGGTGAAACCTCTTACCCATTTGCTTAGTGCCAAAATAAGTTCAAAACCACACAGCTTTCTCTTGTGCTATAACAAGGACCCTCGATTAGCCTCCTCTTGGGCTTTGTACAAGGACCCACAGGCTTCTTAAAAGCATTTCCAGCTTCCTCTTGAGCTTGTATACAAGGACCCATCAGGTTTCTTATAAACATAGGAACAGGTCTTTAGTCACCTTTTAACATACCCTGGTGAGTTTCTTCCAATTTAAACCAGACTTTAAACAAGCTAAGTTTGTCTCAATTTCACATTGAGTACACCTTTTGGAATGAGAGACATGGACAGTCTCTGTCACCCTTATCTTCATCAATCTTCCTTAGCAGAGTCTAGGATCCATGTTTGCTTATCCTCAGCAAGTGTCAGCCTTCATCTTGGGCTTTAAACAAGAAGTCTCCACTAGATAATCTTTCTGCCAATCATTTTAACAAAAAACCCCTGGAAAGGGTTAGCCTCCAAAATCACTTCTTCAAAAACCAAAGAGTCAAAACCCCTGGAAAGGGTCAGCCTCCAAAAAAACATGACAAAAATCAGTCTTTTAACATACAATTTCTCCAGCTGAGTCAAAATCCCTGGAAAGGGTTAACTTCCAAAAAAAATCAGTCTTTTAATAAATAAATCCTTCAGTAGAGTCAAAACCCAACAAAAAATAGTTAGCCTCAACCTTGGGCTTCATACAAGGCACCAAAACAATAAAACTCCCCTGTTAATAGTCAGCCTCAACCTTGGGCATTGTACAAGGCAGATAATAGAGTCTCCCCAGTGAGTCCTTCATTGTTCAGTAGACACAACCTTGGGCTTTGTACAAGGCAGATAAACCATATGTCGTGTGTCAAAGATTCCTAACATCTAGGATCTTTTCCCATAGAGTCATCCATACTCAGTTTATTTAAGAGTCCGCCACAACCTTGTGTTAGAACAAGATTTGTTCTGATCAATATTCTTAGTTTTGATGATAACAAGGATATGAATTTTGTGTGAGATAATGTGGTACTCTAATACATTGCAATTTCCCTTTCAGGAAATATATAAAGAGTATGCACAAATCAGCGCTCAGAAGCTTTGTCTCAGAAGGTTCAGCATGCAGAATCAGAACATGGGTCTATGAAAGCATCAGAAGAACTTGAGATCAGAAGCAGAAGCACTGAAGTTCTCATGGTATCACGCTCAGAAGCACTTCAAGGTCAGAAGACAAGAAGATGCTATGCACCAAGCTGTTTGACTCTGATGATATTCAAATATTATATTCACAAACATCAGATCAGAAGAAAGTACAGGTGGCAGGCTACGCTGACTGACAAAAGGAACGTTGGAAGCTATTAAAGGCAACGTCAGTAGACACAGCGTGAACAAGGCTCGAGGTAGTTGACAAAAGCGTGAAACATTAAATGCAATGCTGTACGGAACACGCAAAGCATTAAATGCACCCAACGGTCATCTTCTCAAATGCCTATATATATGAAGTTCTGATGAGAAGCAAGATTGACGATTTGCTAACAATTAACTTGCTGAAACGCTGTTCAAACTCAAAGCTCAGAAACTTCATCTTCATCAAAGCTCACTACATTGCTGTTGTAATATATTAGTGAGATTAAGCTTAAACGTTAAGAGAAATATCACTGTTGTGATTATAGCTTTTAAGAAGCATTGTAAAACTCTTAATTGATTACATTAATTTGTAAGTAACTAGAGTGATCAAGTGTTGATCAGGATACTCTAGGAAGTCTTAGCTTGTGTCTAAGCAGTTGTAATTAGAGTGATCACGTGGTGGTCAGGATACTCTAAGAAAGTCTTAGCTTGTGTCTAAGCATTTGTTCCTGGAGTGATCAGGTTGTGATCAGGATACTCTAGAAGACTTAGTCGCGGACTAAGTGGAAAACCATTGTAATCTGTTGCGATTAGTGGATTAAATCCTCAGGTGAGGTAAATCACTCCGTGGGGGTGGACTGGAGTAGTTTAGTTAACAATGAACCAGGATAAAAATAACTGTGCATATTGTTTTTATCGTTCAAGTTTTTAGACTACACTTATTCAAACCCCCCCCCCTTTCTAAGTGTTTTTCTATCCTTCAATTGGCATCAGAGCGCCGGTTCTAAGGTGCAAGCACTTAACCGTGTTTAGAAAAGATTCAGGAAGAGAAAAACGCTTCAGTAAAAGATGGCTGGTGAAGTTCCAACAAATCCTGCTGCATCTACATCTGGCTCTGCTGAGCAATACAATGGTAACAATGGTTATACTAGACCACCAGTATTTGATGGTGAAAACTTTGAATACTGGAAAGATAAACTGGAAAGTTACTTTCTTGGTCTAGATGCTGATCTATGGGATCTTCTGTTGGATGGTTACAAACATCCTGTTAAAGCTACTGGTGTAAGGCTCACGAGAAGCGAAATGAATGATGATCAAAAGAAAGATTTCAAGAATCATCACAAATGCAGGACTGTTTTGCTGAATGCTATCTCTCATGCTGAGTATGAGAAGATATCTAACAGGGAAACGGCCCATGACATATATGAGTCCTTGAAGATGACTCATGAAGGAAATGCTCAAGTCAAGGAGACCAAAGCTCTTGCACTAATCCAGAAGTATGAAGCCTTCAAGATGGAGGATGATGAAGACATTGAAAAGATGTTTTCAAGATTTCAAACTCTGACTGCTGGATTGAGAGTTCTCGACAAAGGCTACACCAAGGCTGATCATGTAAAGAAGATCATCAGAAGCTTACCCAGAAGATGGGGTCCAATGGTGACTGCATTCAAGATTGCCAAGAATCTGAATGAAGTTTCTTTGGAAGAGCTTATCAGTGCCTTGAGAAGCCATGAAATTGAGCTGGACGCAAACGAGCCTCAGAAGAAAGGTAAGTCTATTGCATTAAAATCTAATATTAAAAAATGCACTAACGCTTTTCAGGCTAGAGAAGAAGATCCTGAAGAATCAGAATCTGAAGAAGAAGATGAACTGTCCATGATCTCCAGAAGGGTGAACCAACTCACGAAGAGCAAGCAAAGGAAGTTCAGAGGCTTCAGAAGTTCAAAGAGATTTGAACGTGGAGAATCTTCTGGTGACAGAAGATCTGACAAGAAGAAGGCTGTCTGCTATGAGTGCAATGAGCCTGGACATTACAAGAATGAGTGTCCGAAACTTCAGAAGGAGAATCCCAAGAAGAAGTTTCATAAGAAGAAAGGTCTTATGGCAACATGGGATGATTCTGAATCAGAATCAGGATCAGACTCTGAAGGAGAGCAGGCAAAATTTGCGCTGATGGCGACAGAAGATGATGGATCAGAATCTACATCAGAATCAGATTCTGAAGAGGTATTTTCTGAACTATCTAGAGAAGAGTTAGTTTCCAGTCTAACAGAGCTTCTTGAATTAAAAGCTCATCTTAGTATAAAATACAAAAAGCTGAAAAAGCAATTTGAATTTGAAACTAAGAAGCTTGAGTTGGAAAATTCTGAATTAAAAGAAAAAAGTTTTAAAATTATCCAATAATGTTGGATCTCCTTCTGATTCAGAAAAATCCACTCCCAGTCTAAATCATATTCTGAAAGAATATGATTTAAGTTTCAGGAAGTTCTTATCTAGAAGTATTGGCAGAAGTCAGCTAGCTTCTATGATATATGCTGTGTCTGGGAACAAGAGAGTTGGCATTGGTTATGAGGGTGAAATCCCATACAAGCTTGAATCTGTGGATGATATGAAAATATCATACAAGCCTCTGTATAACCAATTTAAATTTGGCCACTCCCATGATATTAAGCACACATCACATGCACAAAGTTTTCACATAACACACACCAAGAAGCATGCGACACAACCTAAGAAATATCATGGAACTCAGAATAAGAAGTATCATACTGTTCCTCCTGCTAAATATTTTGCTAAACCCAAGTTCAATCAGAAGAGGAGAACTAACAAGAAAGGACCCAAGAAATTGTGGGTACCTAAGGAGAAGATAATTTCTGTTGCAGATATCCTTGGCGGCAAAGAGGACAGAAAGCAAAATGTCATGGTACCTGGACTCTGGGTGCTCACGAAACATGACGGGAAGAAGGTCTACATTCCAAGACCTGGTGCTTAAACCAGGTGGAGAAGTCAAGTTTGGAGGAGATCAGAAGGGCAAAATTATTGGCTCTGGAACCATAAGTCTTGGTAACTCTCCTTCCATAACTAATGTACTTCTTGTAGAAGGATTAACGCATAACTTATTATCCATAAGTCAATTAAGTGACAATGGTTATGATATAATCTTCAATCAAAAGTCTTGCAAGGCTGTAAGTCAGAAGGATGGCTCAATCCTATTTACAGGCAAGAGGAAGAACAACATTTATAAGATTGATCTTTCTGATCTTGAGAAGCAGAAGGTGACTTGTCTTATGTCTGTTTCTGAAGAGCAATGGGTCTGGCACAGAAGATTAGGTCATGCTAGTTTGAGAAAGATTTCTCAGATTAACAAACTAAATCTAGTCAGAGGACTCCCAAATCTGAAATATAAATCAGATGCTCTTTGTGAAGCATGTCAGAAGGGCAAGTTCTCCAGACCTGCATTCAAGTCTAAGAATGTTGTTTCTACCTCAAGGCTGTTAGAACTCTTGCACATTGATCTGTTTGGCCCAGTCAAAACAGCATCTGTCAGAGGGAAGAAATATGGATTAGTCATCGTTGATGATTATAGCCGCTGGACTTGGGTAAAGTTCTTGAAACACAAGGATGAGTCTCATTCAGTGTTCTTTGAATTCTGCACTCAGATCCAATCTGAGAAGGAGTGCAAGATCATAAAGGTCAGAAGTGATCATGGTGGTGAATTTGAGAACAAATTCTTTGAGGAGTTCTTCAAAGAAAATGGTATTGCCCATGATTTCTCTTGTCCTAGAACTCCACAGCAAAATGGAGTTGTAGAGCGAAAGAATAGGACTTTACAAGAAATGGCCAGAACCATGATCAATGAAACCAATATGGCTAAGCATTTCTGGGCAGAAGCAATAAACAATGCGTGCTATATTCAGAATAGAATCTCTATCAGACCTATTCTAAATAAGACTCCTTATGAATTGTGGAAGAACAGAAAGCCCAACATTTCATATTTCCATCCTTTTGGATGTGTATGTTTTATTCTGAATACTAAAGATCATCTTGGTAAGTTTGATTCCAAAGCACAAAAATGTTTCCTTCTTGGATATTCTGAACGCTCTAAAGGCTACAGAGTATACAATACTGAAACATTGATTGTAGAAGAATCAATCAATATCAGGTTTGATGATAAGCTTGGTCTTGAAAAACCAAAGCAGTTTGAGAATTTTGCAGATTTTGATATTGATATATCAGAAGCAGTAGAACCAAGAAGCAATGCTGCAGAAGCTGGCAGTCTCAGAAGCAATGGATCAAAAGATCAAGTTGCTGCATCTTTAGAGAATCTTAGGATTTCTGAAGAACCAACTATCAGAAGATCACCTAGACTTGCTTCAGCTCATTCAGAAGATGTGATTCTTGGGAAGAAAGATGATCCTATCAGAACCAGATCATTTCTTAAAAATGACAATCAGAAGCAGTGATCAGAATCAGAAGGCGTAAAGTCCATTCAAATTTCTTTACAGCTGTCATCTATTATCTGATGGTGAACACGTGTATGTACGGTTAGTACAAAGCGTGCAGTTGAAAAGACGCCGACCTAGGTAACTGTGTTAAATCATTTCATTTACTGTGTTCTCTCTCCTAATGTCATTTCTCATTAAATGCATAATGATTTCTTTATTTTCAAATCATTTAAATAACCCGCTTCATCTTCATTCCATCTTTTTTCTCTCTTTCTCTCTCTTTTGTGCATCCCATTCGTTGCATTTCTTTTCAAACCCTAGTTTTTGATTTGATCTCAAAGCATAATCATCATGAACTCATCTTCTTGTTCATCAAATTCAAAAGAAAGGCTCACTTCTACACAGATCCTTCTACGCAAATATGAGTATGCTCCATTGAAAACATGCTTAATACCCACAAAAGAACTGGAAGTTCTATGTGAATCTGCTGTGGACATCAACAACCTAAAAGCAAATGGCTTTAAGTGTGATGCAAGAATCTTTGAGCAAGGATGGTCTAAATATCTTGATAGATTGGTTGGTCCAATTTATCCTGAGCTTGTGAAGGATTTCTGGGTACATGCAACGGTTACCCCAACTGCCATCATTTCATTCGTGCTAGGGCCTGAAGTGGTTATCACTGAAAAGCTCATCAGGAAGCTGTACAATCTGAATGATGAAGAAGGTTGGTCTGGTTTTCGACATGCATCAGTTGATTGGTCTAAAGTTGAACAACAAATCTCTCAGACTTTTGGAATTGACTCTAATAACACAGGCACCTTAAGGCCGTTTTATAAAGTATGGGCTGAGATTATTCTGGGTTCCCTTCACCATAGAAAGAGGATGCTCTCCTCCTCCTACATCAGTCCGGATCACAAGTATACTCTTTTCTGCATTGGCAAAAAGACTGAGATCAACATCTCCCATATTTTGTTTGAGAATCTGAAGACTTCTATCTTTGAGTCAAGAGAAGATGAAAGGGCGAAGTACCCTCATATTTCAAGAACGACTATTCCTTTTGGAAGAATGATTTCAGACATTCTGATTGAAAGCAAAGTGCTGGACTCCATCAGAAAACTCAATGCGTCCCATTTTCTTGGAGTAGTTCAAGGTCCCATTTTCAATGGCGTGGATTTGTTCAGACTGGAACTCATTCAAAATGTACCTTCTGTGTGCACAAGCTTTCTTGACATTCTGTCAAGAAGAGTTGCTGTTGAAGGTTTTGCCTCTTTGTTTCAAAAAGAACTGCATCAGGTTGTCAAGCTTTACCTGGAAGATTGTGTTAGGAAGCAATCAGATATTGATCCTGCTTGGATCCGTGGCAGAGTACTTCCGTCCAAGGCTGATCTTCTGAAGAAGGATCATAAGGAACTAAAGGCTAGGCTAAAAAGAAAAGCCCAAGAAGATGAGGCTCAGAAAGCCAAGAAGTTGAGAGTCACCTATGATCCTGACAAGGTGGACTCTGAAGAACGAAGAGATAAAAGGATTAGAGATTCCTTTCGCAGAACCAGATCCTCTTCTTCTGTACAAACCTCCAGGCAGGTTTTTACTCCACCTCCTTTTGTCCCTAAACCATCTTTCCAATCACCTCCATCTGAACCAAAAGTAAACTTCACCTTACCAAATCCTTCTCCATCATCCTTCTCCTCTCCCATTCTAAACCCCACACCTTTAAGTATTCTTCCCCCAACTCCTTCTGATAAATCTTTCTCACCAATTCCCTTTACAAATACTCCATCCTCTTCTCAATCTATCATTTCTGATATTCCATCTTCATCAATCATTCTCTCAGATATCCCTTCTTCCTCATCCACCGCACCTCCACCTTCTATATCACATCCCTTACCTACCAGAAAATCCAAACCTTATTGTCTTCTCTACCCTAACTACAAATTCACCTTCAATCCGCCTGAACCTGAACCCTATACCTACCTGGAACTTTTCAGACATGAGGTGATTAGCAGTCTAGACCTTCTGAAGGATGCATTTCTAAATGGTCTGGATGATGTTTCTACAAGAAATCTCTGGAGAAGATTTCGCAAGGATTTTCAAGTAGAAGCAATGGGAGTACAGAAAAGACTAGTGGCTGCTGCTCCTGGTTACCCTGGTTACCTTCTGGAGGATGATAATGGTATATACTACCATCCTCTCAGAAATTGTGTTGCTGCTGAGGATAAGCAGTTTGTGGATGAGATGGAAGAAGCAAGACTGGCTGCTGCATTGGAAGCCAATCCTTGCAGGGATATTGTTATCTGGATTCCTGATTATCCTGTTCTTCTTGGGGATTTCAAGACCCTCTTTGACTTTCTGAGGGAAAACCCTTCTGAGAAAGACCAAAGCTTGGTCATTCCAGAAGTTGTTGACCCACCAGAAGTTGAAGGTCCTTCTGCCCCCAGGAATCTAGCTGCTATTCTTCAGGCACTTGAGAATGGAGATTCGGAAATTCCTGCTGCAGAATATGGAGATGCTTCTATGCAAGAAGCAGATGTAGAAGATCATGTTGCTGAATCAGTTCCTGTTGAGGAAATCCCTGCAAATGATCTATCTATGGAAGCTACAGATCAGAATGCCATCCTTGTGGATAGAAGCTGTGAAGCTTCTTCTGATGAACCTTCCCGTCTTGCAAGGACTCTGGAAGTTCTTCAGAAGAACCAGGATGAGTTTAGAGCTTTCATAGAGAAGCAGAATGAGCACAACAATGGGGTTCAAGAGATGCTGGCCAAGATCTTGTCAAGGCTAGGGTCGTCTTAGATTGAGTCTGTGTTGTTTTGTTTTTGCTTTTGCTGCATCTGTTTTGTGCATCTTTTCTTCCTTCTCTGCGTGTACTTCTGTACCTGTTGTTTGAACTTCAATGAAATCATCCTTTTTCCTCCGTGTGTTTCTTTTTGTTTGTATTTGAATCTTTTCTGTTTTTTGATGATATGACAAAAAGGGGGAGAAATATGTGATAAATGATTTGATTTAATCAGTTGCTTTACTAACAGAACTTGCAAAGTTCTATGTTTTTAAGTTGTGTTGTTGTAGGAATCAAAGATTCAAGATCAACATAAGAAGCAACAAAATGAATCAAGCTCTTGGATTCTTGAAGCAAGCTGAGTGCTAGGAAGCTTCAGAATCAGAAGCAAGAAAGAAGAATAATCAGAAATAGCTCTTGGATTCTTGAAGCAAGCTGAGTGCTATGAAGCTTCAGAATCAGAAGCAAAAAGGAAGAATGATCAGAAATTCTGATAATAGAATATGATCCAAATCATTGTCTATTTGCTCTAATACATTGTCTATTGGATCTGATATATTCTATATGGCTTATATGGCTCTGATACATATTTTGTGTTCTGATACACACTTTATGTTCTAACTCATTCATGCTGACTTTTGTCGTTTAGTTTTGTTCTGTAACATTTCAGGATGTAGAGATGCTCTGATGATGCTCTGGTACATTCAACAATGTTCTGATACAATCTAGCATGAAGTGATGTAAAAAGAAATTCAAAGCTCTGAAGCTATCCGAGGGAAGCAGAAATCAGAAGCTGTGAATGTTCTAAAGATCCAGAAAACTCAAGTTCTGAAGCTGTCCTACATGGAAGCATGAATCAGAAGCTGTGAATGTTCTGAAGATCAAAGAAATTCAAGTTCTGAAGCTGTCCTAAGTGGAAGCAGGAATCAGAAGCTGTGAATGTTCTGAAGATCAAAGAAATTCAAGTTCTGAAGCTGTCCTAAATGGAAGCAGGAATCAGAAGCTGTGAGTGTTCTAGGGATCTAAAGAAATTCAAGTTCTGAAGCTGTCCAAAGGAAGCAGAAGTCAGAAGCTATGAATTATCAGAAGACAGAAGCTTATGTGATCGTCTCTACCGAAATAATCAGGGAAGTCTTTTATTATTAAAGTTCTTCGAGTATTTATTTCAGGGGGAGATTATTCATCTCAGGGGGAGATTGTTAATCTCAGGGGGAGACATATTCACATGCTTATGCTATAGCTGTGTAATTTGTCTTTAGCCGTCTGCTCTTTCTGATCGCAAATTCATATCATTTATATATGTTTTTGTCATCATCAAAAAGGGGGAGATTGTTAGAACAAGATTTGTTCTGATCAATATTCTTAGTTTTGATGATAACAAGGATATGAATTTTGTGTGAGATAATGTGGTACTCTAATACATTGCAATTTCCCTTTAAGGAAATATATAAAGAGTATGCACAAATCAGCGCTCAGAAGCTTTGTCTCAGAAGGTTCAGCATGCAACATCAGAACTTGGTCTGGCAAGACATCAGAAGATGGTCAAGGCAGAATCAGAACATGGGTCTATGAAAGCATCAGAAGAACTTGAGATCAGAAGCAGAAGCACTGAAGTTCTCATGGTATCACACTCAGAAGCACTTCAAGGTCAGAAGACAAGAAGATGCTATGCACCAAGCTGTTTGACTCTGATGATATTCAAATATTATATTCACAAACATCGGATCAGAAGAAAGTACAGGTGGCAGGCTACGCTGACTGACAAAAGGAACGTTGGAAGCTATTAAAGGCAACGTCAGTAGACACAGCGTGAACAAGGCTCAAGGTAGTTGACAAAAGCGTGAAACATTAAATGCAATGCTGTACGGAACACGCAAAGCATTAAATGCACCCAACGGTCATCTTCTCAAACGCCTATATATATGAAGTTCTGATGAGAAGCAAGATTGACGATTTGCTAACAATTAACTTGCTGAAACGCTGTTCAAACTCAAAGCTCAGAAACTTCATCTTCATCAAAGCTCACTACATTGCTGTTGTAATATATTAGTGAGATTAAGCTTAAACGTTAAGAGAAATATCACTGTTGTGATTATAGCTTTTAAGAAGCATTGTAAAACTCTTAATTGATTACATTAATTTGTAAGTAACTAGAGTGATCAAGTGTTGATCAGGATACTCTAGGAAGTCTTAGCTTGTGTCTAAGCAGTTGTAATTAGAGTGATCACGTGGTGGTCAGGATACTCTAAGAAAGTCTTAGCTTGTGTCTAAGCATTTGTTCTTGGAGTGATCAGGTTGTGATCAGGATACTCTAGAAGACTTAGTCGCGGACTAAGTGGAAAACCATTGTAATCTGTTGCGATTAGTGGATTAAATCCTCAGGTGAGGTAAATCACTCCGTGGGGGTGGACTGGAGTAGTTTAGTTAACAACGAACCAGGATAAAAATAACTGTGCATATTGTTTTTATCGTTCAAGTTTTTAGACTACACTTATTCAAACCCCCCCTTTCTAAGTGTTTTTCTATCCTTCACCTTGGGCTTCATACAAGGCAGAAAATAATATTCCCCCTAGTTAGAGTCAGCCTCAATTCTGGGCTTTGTACAGAACACCAAATAAAACCCATCAAAATAGATTTTCCCTAAGTAGAGTCAGCCTCAATTCTGGGCCTTGTACAGAACACAAAAATTCCTTGTAATTAATCCTCAGTGGAGTTTTCTCCCAGAATCATAATAATAATCAATCAATCAAAAAGCCTCAAGCTTGGGCCTCATACAAGCCAGTTAAAAATCAAATCTTCGACATAGCTTATCTCTATAGAGAGATCTTTCTTCTACCTCACCACATTCAAACAAACAAACATTACATTTCATTTCAATTTCAATCAAGTCTCCCATTTAGGATTTTGAAAGGCATGAGCTGGCAGTAAAACCCAGACATGTGGTAACTTTCCCTAATTTGGATGAGCATCTTTCTTTCATTTAAGAGATACTAGCATACTTGCAAACACACAAGTAAGGTCACTCTCTTAATGAAATGAATTCAATCATTCTGTCACTCTTTTAAAATGTTTGTGGTGGAATAGTAGAAATACCTCTCTATAAAGATGACTTCATGTCTCTTTACTGTAAACAGAGATTTAATTCAAAGCTTCAACCTTGAGCTTCAAGCAAGGCACCCAAAAATAATTAATAATTAATTAGTTCCCCGAACTACATTAAGCTCTGACTTCCATTAGGGATATGTAGGCATGAGGTTCACAAGGAATCTCAACGAGCTAATAAAATACCAAAAATAGTCAGTCAGTCTGTCTGTCTTTCTTTTATTTTAATTCAATTCCTTCTCCTAATACAAAGGAGAAACTTTCCCAATAATCATTAGCAGCACAAACACATTTAGACACAGAGAAGGTTCCTGTAGAGTACTACAGATATGTAAGGTGTTTAAACACTTCCCTACGTATAAACGACCCCCCGGACTCCAGAATTTCTAGTCTAGGTGTAATCCCCACACTTAGCAAACTCCTAGGGTTTAGTTGAGATCTTTTTTCCCCTTTCCTACTCGTAGGACAAATAAGAAAGTTTGTGTGATATCGTAGGAAGAACTGAAATAAAATTCATCCCACCACGGGCGCATTCTCCTTCCAAATTTCGCGTGAAGGGTATAACGTGCCGTCCTCCCAAGTGAAACGGGTAGGTAAAAAAAACGACAACCACAATATCTCTTATGCAATGATGAGAATTTTGATTCCATTTGATCAATCCCCTAGCCCTCGATTTTGCTTGATCTCAGGGGACAATTCTGAGACATAAATGAGCTCTAATTGGTTGGTGAGAAGATTCCTTGGGTGATTCATCAATTTGCCATAAATTCCCAAATGTAATCATTACATAATCACATGTTCTTGTTTTGGGAATCTTCCTCAATTCTTATGCTATGGTGAAAATGAATGCATGGCATGTTTTCAGATGCGTTATGGGTCGTGTAGCATCCATAAGTGAGGTCATGTGCACAAAATTTCAAAGTTCAAAAGTGAGGCATGACCTATAATTTCACTTCATGAGGCCAACTTTGAACAAGCATAACTCCTAGCTCAAAATGAATTTGGAGAAGGTTGAGCACAATTTGGAAAGCCCTAAACATCTACTTCAAATCATTAGTTTGGGGTTTCTTCAGAATCATTTGGGAAAATTGTGAAAAATGAGCTCAAAGTTGGATGAAAACTAGGTTAAAACACTTAGAAAAATTTCTAAGTTTTTATAACCTAAAGCTTCAAAATTCCAAATCTCTTAAATGGTTGATCTTTTGAAAAAAGTTCCTATGTAAGATGTTGTTTTATTTTGCAAGATCTACAACTTTCATGTTGGAAGTTTTTTGAGTTGTGTAGGTGAAATTTTGAGTTCCCACAATGCCCTCAAAAACCCTAATTCCCGACTTTTTGCTCCTTGATGATTCTTCTTGAATTTCTTTGGTCAAATGACTTTAATATCCATATATTGATGATATTTATCTTTGAAAGTCATGGTTTGACCAAAAATCTTAAAAGTCAAAGGTGATCCCATACAGTTGACTTTTTCTAGATAAAGTGAGATTTTGGACTTTTGTGTGGAATTAAGATCTTCTCCTTAAATGAGTGATGTAAATGGGTTATATTGAGGTAGTAGAGGTTCTTGAATCATGTCTTGAGTTTTGGATCCATGCCCTGATTAAAAGTCAACTATCCAGATGAATTAGGTTAAAAACCCTAATTGTCGACCAGATGAAAATGATGACTGTAGGCTTTGAATTGAGGTGTGATGTCCAGTGGATCTTGTCATATGAGCTATTTGAAGATGATTGATGTCTTTGAATGATCCCCTGGGGCTTTTTAGGGTTTCCCAAAGGTGATCCCTGATTTTAGTCCTTGATAGGCTCCAAAACCCTAGTCTGTTGACCTGAGTAAACCTGTACTCAGATGACTGGGTGTCTAATCAATCATAGGTGAATATAAAAGTGAAGCTTTTGAGTCCTATGATTGTTTTAGAGACCAATCCTTCTATTGATTGATCCTTTGGCTGAGTTTTCTTGTCTTTGAGCATCCTTAATCAAATGCCAGATGAAGAAGTGACTGCTCTGGGTACTTGCTTTGACCTGATGAAAATCCTGAAGATATGCCATCTCAGGGGGGTCAAAAATTAGGGTATGACAGATGCCCCTATTTAAGTTTCTTTCATCCGGAGGGAGAGAGATTGATATCTCGATCTCTCCTGCGTGAAAGAGACTTAAATATCAAAGAATACCTGAATTTTGGGCGCTCCTGAGATGTTGTAATTGATAAAATCTTTTCATGAACTGATCCCGTTGTCGCACTTAGCGGGGGATGAGGAGACAAACTCCTGTAGGAATATGTTATGTGGATTCTGGTGAATGGATAGCAATGTAGGGTGCACAATCCATCTTCTTTAACTAAGTGTTGATACTTAGAAAAAGGTAAACAACCTCCCCTCGTTTCGGATGTCCATCTCGAAACTGGTCTAAGTTGTGATTTTGGACAATATCTCAGATAAAGAGAAATTCTCCAAAGATTTGTTTCCTCATCAAACTTCTCATCAGCACTCGGAGATGAGACGCCATTTGATGGTAATAAAGAAACTTCAAAGATTTGTTTCCTCATCAAACTTCTTACCAACACTTGGAGGTAAGATACCATTTGACGGTAATAAAGAAACTTCAAAGGTTTGTTTCCTCATCAAACTTCTCATCAGCACTTGGAGATGAGACGCCATTTGATGGTAATAAAGAAACTTCAAAGGTTTGTTTCCTCATCAAACTTCTCATCAGCACTTGGAGATGAGACGCCATTTGATGGTAATAAAGAAACTTCAAAGGTTTGTTTCCTCATCAAACTTCTCATCAGCACTTGGAGATGAGACGCCATTTGATGGTAATAAAGAAACTACACCATCTTCCCTTTCAACTTGACGTCTTGGAAGAATGTCATATGGCCTCATGATCTTTTGAGGGGCTAATGACTTTGCTTGAAAGCACACGAACTGTTTTCTGGGTGAAAACCCACATTCATTGACTTGTGCCAGGGAACCAACAAACTGTTTTCCTAAGAGGAGAACCGCCATTTGTCGACTCTGAAGGGGATGAAACATCCCAGAAACAGACAAACTGTTTAAAGAATCTTCCATTTGTCGATCTCTTGAATGTTTTAACAGACAAACTGTCTTTCCTTGGGGAAAGACAGCCATTCGCCAATTGCTAGGGGAACAAACTGTCTTCTACTGGGAGAGACTGCCATTTGTTGATCTCTGCCGTGAGAGAGAAAGTGAGCAAACTGTCTTCTGTCGAAAGAGACTGCCATTTGCTGACTTTGTTGAGGAATCTTTAAGCGAAACGAACTGTCTTCATGAAGAAGGCTGCCATTCGTTATTTCTGTCCGAAAAAGTGAGTGAACTGTCTTTTGCCGAAAGAGACTGCCATTCACTGACTCCGCTGGGGATCATTTGTCGATCTGCTGGGGAGATTCCCAATTATTTTCTTTGATGAACAGTAGCATCTCTTGACCCTGCTGGGGAAATACCAAACTGTTTTCTTTGACGAAGAGTGGCATCTCTTGACCCACTTGTCAATTATGTCGGGGAATCCACACTTCTTGGAGAAGAGAAACGCTCATCGACCCTGTGGGGAATTCCAAAATGCGAAATAGACTATCTCATCTGAAGAAGACTGTCGAGTGTCGCTCTGCGGGAGAATCTTGGCTGAGGAACTCCATAAGTGAACAAACTATATCTTTGAGGGAGGCTACCATTTGTTGACTTGCTTGGGGAATTTGGGTGTATGAACCTTCTTCATGAAGAAGAAAACCCTTTCACAACTTCGCAGGGGAATCTCGAGTATATGTCCAAGTAATTTGGGTATTAACACAATCAAAACCTGACTAGACTATGCTCATTACGCAAATATGGTGTGAGACAAAATGCATGAATATTACGATGATTTATGAAATGCAAAGTGAATGTGAATAGAATTGTCGTGGATGTAAAATCCTATGACTCGAATCTTGTTGATCAGAAGATGTCTTCTTCTTGTAGTTCCAACTCTGTTGGGGATACCTGGTTATCAGTTGTCCGCTGTCCGAAGTGAGTAATATGAATTGAAGTGAAGATCTGTCATCGGGAGATGTTCGCAAAGCGACCTCATGGGGAAATCTTGGTTCCCGGAGTCTCAACCGTTCTCGGAGCAACTGTTTGCATTCTCCCTATTGTTTGTAAACCTTAGAAAGAAATTTCATCTTTATTTTTTTTTTTTACAAGTAAATTCATTTTTATTTTATGAAAACATTTCGTTTCAAAAAAATGACTGTTTAAACTTAAAATGCATTTCAAGAAACTGAATAAGACTAGATTGCAAAGGAAAGCACAAGGCTCAAATTATTATATATGGAATGGTAATCAGCCAAATGCTTGATTCCATGGAGTATTTACAAAGTTGGAAATTGGTAATTTTTCGGGAAAAGGGCTACGATAAAACGTGACGACCGTTATCTTTCCCTTTCCACTCCGGGTTGCGCTGCATTCGTGCTTCGTAGAAGATGACCTACTGCTGATGAATACTCCGCTATGGATTTTTGAATGATCAAGTTTGTCCTGAACACAGTTACCTGCCATATATCCCTAACTTTTGCGTAAACTACCCCTTTCGGGTTTTAAGTTTACCGGGATTGATTATTTATTTTTTATGTCTCTAACTTTTGCCTGAATCGCCCTTTCGGGTTTTCGATTCACCGAGACGCTCTTTTTTGCCTAAGTCGCTCTTTGCGAGTTTTCAACTTAGCGAGCTGTTCTTTTAATTATTTAGGCGAAGTATTTCTTGACTGCGTCGACGTTCACAGGACGGGTGAATTCTTCTCCATCCATAGCCGTGAGTATTAAGGCTCCTCCTGAGAAAGCTCTCTTGACCACGTAGGGGCCATCATAATTGGGAGTCCATTTCCCTCTCGAATCTGTGAGAAAAGATTGAATCTTTTTTAGTACAAGGTCGCCTTCTTTGATTGTGCGAGGTCGAACCTTTTTGTCGAAAGCTTTCTTCATTCTTTGTTGATATAGCTGTCTGTGGCATAAAGCTGCCATGCGCTTTTCTTCGATTAAGTTTAATTCATCGAATCTGCTTTGACACCACTCGGCTTCTGTTAATTTTGCCTCCATCAAGACTCTCATTGATGGGATCTCAACCTCTATGGGTAGGACTGCTTCCATGCCATATACAAGGGAGAAAGGAGTTGCTCCAGTCGAAGTACGTACTGATGTACGGTAACCATGAAGAGCATACGGGAGCATTTCATGCCAATCTTTGTAAGTGATGACCATCTTCTGAACGATTTTCTTGATGTTTTTGTTAGCTGCTTCTACAGCTCCATTCATCTTTGGTCTGTAAGGAGATGAGTTGTGATGTTCAATCTTGAATTCTTCACAAAGCTCCTTCATCATTTTGTTATTCAAATTTGACCCATTGTCAGTGATTATCTTGCTAGGAATGCCGTAGCGACAGATGATGTGATTCTTGATAAACCTGACGACAACTTGTCTTGTAACGTTTGCATATGAAGCTGCTTCAACCCATTTGGTGAAATAGTCTATAGCTACCAAGATGAAGCGATGTCCGTTGGACGCTTTTGGCTCGATCATTCCAATCATGTTGAATCCCCACATGGAGAAAGGCCAAGGGGAAGAGAGTATGTTGAGAAGAGATGGTGGAACATGAATTCTATCGGCGTAGATCTGACATTTGTGACACCTCTTTGCGTACTGGTAGCAATCTGACTCCATCGTCAGCCAATAATATCCTGCTCTCAGTATTTTCCTTGTCATGGTATGTCCATTGGTGTGAGTACCAAAGGAACCTTCATGTATTTCTCTCATGAGTACTTCTGCTTCTTTTCTGTCAACGCATCTGAGCAGAACCATGTCGAAGTTTCTCTTGTACAGAACATCTTCATCCAGGAAGAATCTACAAGTTAACTTTCTCAAAGTCTTTCTATCTTTCTTTGCTGCCCCAAGAGGGTACTCTTGCTTTTGGAGAAAGTTCTTGATGTCGTGATACCACGGTTTATCGGCGATGATTGCTTCTACTGTGAACACATGAGCGGGCCTATCCAGGCGCATAACATCGATCCGAGGAATGTCATTCCAATGATTTATCCTAATCATGGAAGAGAGTGTGGCTAATGCATCAGCCAAGTTGTTTTCTTCGCGAGGAATGTGATGAAAATCTACCCTGTCGAAGAATGGTAACAATATCCTCGCGTAGTCTTTGTAAGGAATTAGCCCTGGTTGGCGTGTTTCCCATTCTCCTTTGATTTGATTGATGACCAAAGCAGAATCCCCGTATACATCCAAGTGTTTGATACTTAGATCCACGGCTTCTTCGAGACCCATGATGCAAGCTTCATATTCGGCCTCATTGTTTGTGCACTTGAAAGTTAATCTGGCAGTAAATGGAATATGGGTACCTCGAGGAGTAACAATGATTGCCCCAATTCCTCGTCCATAAGCATTGACAGCTCCGTCAAAGATTAAGCCCCACTGAGATCCTATCTCAGGTCCTTCGTCTGGTAGTGGCTCGTCGTAATCTTTCATCTTGAGGTACATGACGTCCTCGTCCGGAAAGTCGAAACTGGTTGATTCATGACCATTGAGTGGGTGGTGAGCCAGGTGCTCAGCTAGAATGCTTCCTTTCACGGCTTTCTGTGCGTGATACTCAATGTCATATTCTGATAACAACATCTGCCAACGGGAAATTCTCCCAGTTAAAGTAGGCTTCTCAAAGATGTACTTGACTGGATCCATATGAGAGATCAAATGTAACACCCCATACATAACTGACTAGTATATTATGCATGAAATGTTAAAATTGATACTGAGTACATACAAAGCTTTAGATATAGAAAGATCCATAATACAATACAACATGAAATTCTAATAAGAATTACAAAACATTTGTCTTCAATGGATCTGCACAGCGGAAAGAGAGATCTGACGAGGTCTTCGAGCCAACACCACTTCAAGCCATCAATCCGAAACTGCTATCTGTCAAAAGCTACTAAACTGCACCTGAAAAATATAAGTTGATTGGGGTGAGATTACTAAATCTCAGTGAGTCCTCCTATCCTATGGGTCCACTCGGATCTACAGGGTACATGCATCAAAACCGAATCCACCATTGATTCGGGGTTTATCCTCACATCCGGTACAAGCACGGAGAAAACAAGGAATCGTCCACCATAGGACTCATCATATCACAAGTATAACCACAAACAAGTATGCCAAAACCCATACCCATATACGGGGAATCAAGAAGTGTAATAAACCTCGGCTAGATTATGGAACGAACGCACCCTCGATGAGTCCACCCATGCCTAGTGTCAAGGGACTTGTACAAGCTCACTGCAAGATGGTTAAACGGGTTCGCACAAGCCTAAGTGGCCGCGAGATGACATTAGCCTAAATGGCGTCATTGTCCCACTAACCTTCTTTACGCAAGTGGGTTACGCCGAGTACAAACCGCCACCTTGACGCATGGTCCCACCGGGCGAAAGCCTAGTATTAGTCTACATGACTTTACTAGAGGTGACTTACAATCATTATGTAATAGCCTACATGGCCACATAACCCCACCATACCGAGCACGCAAGTGTGTCAACGTCAATGAGTATAAGCCCCTCACGGCACTCACGAGCACACTACAACGGTAGCTCAGGTGCGCGACCTCTGATCATAACATCGGACTATTCCACGGACCACATGATCCAGGATAATACCTTACATCATAGTAAGAGGTATATCCCAACCTAGCCCCCGGCCACTTCGATTCAAGCATACGTACACGCATCAAGTGTAATATCATAATACAAACCAATCCGAATGTTTAACCAAAACATTGGACATTAATATAGATCCATACTTATCTCATCAAGGTATTCAAAATCAGTCACAATTGAATAGACAAGGATTTATGGAATAAACTTATCCAACATTATGTATAATATTCCACATAAACAAAATGAATGGAATTATCGGTAATGTATGTCATAAAACACCACACTGCAGACGTACATATGCATAATTCACAATTTCCGAATAATCAAATGGAAATACAAAACTTTAATGATTAACGGTGTCGCATACCATCAACAGGTACACATAATCGAATAGGGAGGAGTCCGGTTACGAATAAAAACCAGAACTGCACTCAAGGGGTAAGAAAACAGAATTCTGCAATCAGCATCTTCCGCTTAGCGGCTCCTGTCCGCTTAGCGGATTCGCGATTTTCTAGAAAAATGTTCAGCATCCGCTAAGCGGCCTTAGCCCGCTTAGCGGACCATAGCAGAACCAGAAAAATGCAGAACGCACCAGTTCCGCTATGGGTACTTTAACCCTTCTATCTCACCTGCATGTACGGAAGAACAACAAGTACAACATATTTGCAACATAAATATGGAGTATAAATCATCAAAGGCACATTAGCATCAACGATCATGGATTATCACTCAAAAAATCCCTAAACCCCAACATGCAAATTACCACAAATTCCCCCAAGCCTCTAACTAAGGACTCACCTTGGATTTAGGGAGGTTATAAAGATGTTCTTTGCTGCCATTGGACTTCCACCATGGTCAAAGTTTCACTTTATCTTCATCAAACCCGTAGCTCCTCTTTAACACACATTCAGCATTGACCACCCTACTTCAAACTCGTTTTTCTCCACAAATAAACAAGCTATTAGAACGAAATAATATACCAAATCGAAGAGAATTCCGTGTAGAATCCAAATCTTCGAGAATCACCTGAATCGGAGTTGTGAGCAGAGAGTTATGATCAGATTAGTGAGAGCTGTCCATGGAATACGAAAATGGAACTTGAATGGAGATGCAAAGCTTTTTCTACTTCTCTTTCCACTTTTTCTTTCACAAATTATGAGTTTGGAATAATGTGTCTCTAACTAATCAATCATGTGCCATGCAATATAAGGTTAAGGTCCATAACACCCTCTGACTAAGTCATATTTACACCATTGCCACTTAGTTAGTTTCTAACCAATTCCTTTTGGTTCTAACTAATCCACTCACCATCTTAGTCACTTATAATGCATATTAATAATCATGCTTACACAATTATGGGGTATTATATTCTCCCCCTCTTAAATAGAATTCGTCCTCGAATTCCTTCTGTTCACCATGAAAACCAACAACTCATATCTCTCTAATCAAGGGAAAGAATGTTACTCACATTCGTCTTTAGATAATCTCACTACTCTGTCTGAGGATCATTCCATAAGAAGAAACACGATCCATCAAAATACTTGCGTCCCACTATACATGATTAGAAACCTTAACCTTCAAGCAACACGTCTATTCAGATACTTCGTCTTGACATACCTGGGGAAAGATCCTTCCAGGGTCCTTGACCTTCACTGCTCTGCACTGAATCCCCAGAACTTCAGAGACCCTAGTAATCCACTCATATTGGATATCTGCTGTCCAAACTCTATTGTGTTCACCCTTGTCCAACACACTTATTGATTCACTCAGGCTCCTTGAATTACTTCCCATCCAAGCATTCTTGTCACAATATTCTGTTCTATGGCGACGCTTCAAATTATTCTCTACCAAAGTCCATACAATAACGTTAGGCGTTAGCCAAATATCTTGGTCTTAACTTCTGGTTTCCAAAATGTTTGGATGGTTGTCTCAAGTTTACCCCTTACTTATACAACTGAATCTCCTTACTTAACTCTCGCCTCAGTGCTAGACGTATCAGTCATCACCGCAATCCAGGATAGCGTAGCATCTTGCAACTATAGCCTCGACATTCGACAACCTCACACAAGATTCTACTGATGAGAGGTGAAATTCAATAGCTGACCTGTAACCATTGCCCGAGTCTTCCTGCACGATCATAGTGCACAAGGCTTAACCTCAAAGAACTTGTGCCAGCTGAATGTCTCCACTAGCCTTCAGCATTCCGGCAATCACGATACTATGTCCAACCCTTGATGCTTACAAGTTCAACTGATGATCTACGAACATCGGATCACACGTCATCCACAAGGTCTCTTCCCAATCTGGCCCACTGTCGGTATCTCTCGTGGTTATGGCGGATCCCCGAGAGAGACTGACAAAACGAAATGCTGCTTCGACGAGTTCCTCTTGGGAAGATACTTCCACTCCAAGAGAATATCCTACAATTAGTCCGTTCCTTCCTACCTCAGACCTATTTGGTTCTTCCTCGATCCGTTGCGCTACTCTGATTCCAACAATTCACACACCTTGAAATCCTCTGAGTTACGCTATATCCATAGTTCAGTTAGTTTCCATTAATACACAATAATTCCTTATCTACAATTGTCCAAATACAACATGTGCCAGGAATCCATATACATCCATCGCCGACTACAACTCCTCGAAGTTGCGTATTCCCCAGAACTAAGTCTCTAGTTACTCTATCATTTCAGATTAGATCCATCTATCACAACTTAGGCACACGTTTCGATCTAAGGATATTGAAACCCAAATACTCACTGACTTAGAGGTTCGTCCTTGTCACTGATTTCCACAGTGTACAACTGGTATGTCTATCATTCCAACAAATCTTGTTGCTCAACCGGTATATCGAACCCTTCACGATGTACTGCAGCTCATGGTAACTCTAGCAGTTTTATACAATTCCTACCCAACCATACACCTTCATCCTCTTAGCGTGGTATCACCTCTGATAACTCGTGTGACTTACTGATATAACAATCCTCCCATAGCCACACTCCATTCACGCAGTCATTTAATGTATGTTCCACCTCTAAATCAGACACTGAACTGACTTCCTCGGAGGCTGCATCCGTCATTGTAGTGCTTTCAACGGTCTGAGTGTAGTCACAACGCAAGAAATTGCACTTTATACTTCGAACGTCTCTTTTATAGACTCATCAGAAGTTCTCAAACAAAATGTCTATGCTTTACCTAGATTCACACTTCTTTACTCTGAGCATCTACCAATACCCTACCAGACACATCACATCGAGCCGATCCAAGATACATTTCGCCTAGTCTATCACTGGTCGCCAATGGTATAGGATAGCCACTCAAATGTTGACCAGGATATTATGACCGCACATGAGTCCCACCCTAGACACTCATGCAAAATTGCCAACTTAACACTTCATGAAACGGGAACATCCCAAGGTACAATATGATACTAACTCACGCGATCACGATCACTCAGGGTCTCCATAAGTATAGTATTGGATCTTGATCCATTTCACCATCGGCTGTCTAGTCATTCCTCTACTATCGAGCGCGACGTATGGATTCTTATCCCACATACCTTATGAGAGTCTGGATCTGCATCTCACAAGTGCCAAATCAGAATTCTACCTTGAGCTTCAGATCACCTTTGTCCCACACATGTCGGAAAAAGATGACTCACGCATCTTTGTGCACGATAGCGATACTGGGGCATTATACCCGTCTGGTAGTACCAACATGGTGGTCTAACTCCGAGGCCATGTATCCAGGTAAACTACCTCAGTGGCGTATAACGATCTCCACGCGTATCCTAAGGTCACAACCGACAAGTGTCTGAACAGGCTTCCAATAGGTTCATCGCTCCTCAAATCCTTCGAATCACACTCCCCAGGATGCTAAAACCTGAGAGTGCTACACACCATGGTTTACATTCTTGGAAAGCCAAAATGCCAAACACGAAGATTTGAAGCTCAACTTTGGATTACCATGCAGTGTGCGTACCCACTCGTCTCACACATGCTTGAGATTCCAAGGATAATTTAGTTCAGATAGGAATACTATGGTTCCTAACAATTGACGCAACTGCAATCAACCTACTGACGTTCCAGATAGATCTTAGTTCTTACTCGCCTGAACGCCCAACGCCAAGCGTAGTTCTATGGCTTCACTCGGGGTCAGACGAACTATAACTAACAAGAACTTAGGTTACTGCACTTCACGCTTCTACATCATTTCATATTCCATCTAGCGTAGTTCTAGAACTTAAATATAAAATGATAAGAATAGAAGTACACATCCTCTTCTGTTGACCGGGTATTTAAGCCTTGTCCACTCGTAAGTTACTACACTCTTACATTCCACCAACCCTTACTAGGTAACCACTTTCGTCTAAGATACATCAAGTCGTATCAAGATCGATACTCCGCCCATTCAATTATTGTCCATGCCAGCGTAATCAGAAATGTCTGACTCCACTATCCGCATTTCCAAAGATCATTCTGTCCTATCAGCTCATTAGTCGCACTTAACACCGGCAGCATCATCATTACTGAATCCTACTAATTCACAGCTCAACACCTTCGGAGAATCTCACTTTACAAGGCTCCTACTCAATCCTATTTGGATTTCCCTTTCTATTACCAAGACTTAGAGAAAGCTTCACTTCGTCCAGTCATAATCCTGGGGGTTCCAGTTGTCTCGATCCACATCTTTGCGTCAAACGCTCCTCTTAAATCTGACAACTCCAAGATCCCTTCAACTTACGTCGTCCAATAAATCTAGCTTCCATATACAATTCACCACCCAACTAATCCTTGCTACTTGGGTTCACGACACTTACAGGTTACAAGTCCTCGTGGCGGCTCTGCCGTAATTCTACCGTCCCACAATCAGTCGATGAGTTGATCAAGTTCAACAACTGAATCAGATACCAGTAAAATCAGGCTGGCAATGCACACATGTGAGGAGGAAAGGAATTGCTAGTGATGTCTCATGGCTCGGCCGAGAATCGACCCGCTCTGATACCAACTGTAACACCCCATACATAACTGACTAGTATATTATGCATGAAATGTTAAAATTGATACTGAGTACATACAAAGCTTTAGATATAGAAAGATCCATAATACAATACAACATGAAATTCTAATAAGAATTACAAAACATTTGTCTTCAATGGCTCTGCACAGCGGAAAGAGAGATCTGACGAGGTCTTCGAGCCAACACCACTTCAAGCCATCAATCCGAAACTGCTATCTGTCAAAAGCTACTAAACTGCACCTGAAAAATATAAGTTGATTGGGGTGAGATTACTAAATCTCAGTGAGTCCTCCTATCCTATGGGTCCACTCGGATCTACAGGGTACATGCATCAAAACCGAATCCACCATTGATTCGGGGTTTATCCTCACATCCGGTACAAGCACGGAGAAAACAAGGAATCGTCCACCATAGGACTCATCATATCACAAGTATAACCACAAACAAGTATACCAAAACCCATACCCATATACGGGGAATCAAGAAGTGTAATAAACCTCGGCTAGATTATGGAACGAACGCACCCTCGATGAGTCCACCCATGCCTAGTGTCAAGGGACTTGTACAAGCTCACTGCAAGATGGTTAAACGGGTTCGCACAAGCCTAAGTGGCCGCGAGATGACATTAGCCTAAATGGCGTCATTGTCCCATTAACCTTCTTTACGCAAGTGGGTTACGCCGAGTACAAACCGCCACCTTGACGCATGGTCCCACCGGGCGAAAGCCTAGTATTAGTCTACATGACTTTACTAGAGGTGAGTTACAATCATTATATAATAGCCTACATGGCCACATAACCCGATCATACCGAGCACGCAAGTGTGTCAACGTCAATGAGTATAAGCCCCTCACGGCACTCACGAGCACACTACAACGGTAGCTCAGGTGCGCGACCTCTGATCATAACATCGGACTATTCCACGGACCACATGATCCAGGATAATACCTTACATCATAGTAAGAGGTATATCCCAACCTAGCCCCCGGCCACTTCGATTCAAGCATACGTACACGCATCAAGTGTAATATCATAATACAAACCAATCCGAATGTTTAACCAAAACATTGGACATTAATATAGATCCATACTTATCTCATCAAGGTATTCAAAATCAATCACAATTGAATAGACAAGGATTTATGGAATAAACTTATCCAATATTATGTATAATATTCCACATAAACAAAATGAATGGAATTATCGGTAATGTATGTCATAAAACACCACACTGCAGACGTACATATGCATAATTCACAATTTCCGAATAATCAAATGGAAATACAAAACTTTAATGATTAACGGTGTCGCATACCATCAACAGGTACACATAATCGAATAGGGAGGAGTCCGGTTACGAATAAAAACCAGAACTGCACTCAAGGGGTAAGAAAACAGAATTCTGCAATCAGCATCTTCCGCTTAGCGGCTCCTGTCCGCTTAGCGGATTCGCGATTTTCTGGAAAAATGTTCAGCATCCGCTAAGCGGCCATAGCCCGCTTAGCGGACCATAGCAGAACCAGAAAAATGCAGAACGCACCAGTTCCGCTATGGGTACTTTAACCCTTCTATCTCACCTGCATGTACGGAAGAACAACAAGTACAACATATTTGCAACATAAATATGGAGTATAAATCATCAAAGGCACATTAGCATCAATGATCATGGATTATCACTCAAAAAATCCCTAAACCCCAACATGCAAATTACCACAAATTCCCCCAAGCCTCTAACTAAGGACTCACCTTGGATTTAGGGAGGTTAGAAAGATGGTCTTTGCTGCCATTGGACTTCCACCATGGTCAAAGTTTCACTTTATCTTCATCAAACCCGTAGCTCCTCTTTAACACACATTCAGCATTGACCACCCTACTTCAAACTCGTTTTTCTCCCAAATAAACAAGCTATTAGAACGAAATAATATACCAAATCGAAGAGAATTCCGTGTAGAATCCAAATCTTCGAGAATCACCTTAATCGGAGTTGTGAGCAGAGAGTTATGATCAGATTAGTGAGAGCTTTCCATGGAATACGAAAATGGAACTTGAATGGAGATGCAAAGCTTCTTCTACTTCTCTTTCCACTTTTTCTTTCACAAATTCTGAGTTTGGAATAATGTGTCTCTAACTAATCAATCATGTGCCATGCAATATAAGGTTAAGGTCCATAACACCCTCTAACTAAGTCATATTTACACCATTGCCACTTAGTTAGTTTCTAACCAATTCCTTTTGGTTCTAACTAATCCACTCACCATCTTAGTCACTTATAATGCATATTAATAATCATGCTTACACAATTATGGGGTATTACATCAAACAAGTAGTATGTCGAATCATGTACTGGCGGAGACGCTTGGCAGCCCAGGCCAAAGCACAACACGTCTTCTCGAGCATGGAGTAGCGGGATTCACAGTCAGTGAATTTCTTGCTTAGGTAGTAAATGACATGCTCTTTTCTTCTCGTCTCGTCTTGCTGTCCAAGGACACAACCCATGGAATCTTCTAAGACGGTTAAGTACATTATCAAAGGTCTTCCTTCCACTGGAGGAGATAAGATGGGTGGTTCGAGCAGATATTCCTTAATGGTGTTGAACGCTTTCTGACAATCGTCTGTCCAGACGCAACTTTGATTTTTCCGTAGAAGTTTGAAAATAGGAGCACAAGTTGCAGTCATGAGATATATGAATCTCGAGATGTAATTCAGACGTCCAAGAAATCCTCTAACTTGTTTCTCGGTTCTGGGTGAAGGCATTTCTTGAATTGCCTTAACTTTGTCTGGATCTACTTCAATTCCTCGTTTGCTGACAATGAAACCAAGGAGTTTTCCTGAGTAGACACCAAAGGTGCACTTGTTGGGGTTCAGGCGAAGCTGAAACTTCCGTAAGCGTTGAAATAACTTTGTCAGATTTTGTATGTGATCTTCTTCATTTTCTGATTTGGCAATCATGTCGTCCACATAGACTTCCACTTCTTTATGCATCATGTCGTGGAAAAGTGTAGTCATGGCTCTTTGATAAGTTGTCCCTGCGTTCTTTAGTCCAAAAGGCATAACGCGATAGCAGAACGTGCCCCAGGGGGTGATGAAAGCTGTTTTCTCCATGTCTTCAGGTGCCATTTTGATTTGGTTGTATCCTGAAAATCCGTCCATGAACGAGAAAACTTTGGATTTTGCTGTACTGTCTACCAACATATCAATATGTGGTAAAGGAAAATCATCCTTAGGGCTAGCTTTGTTCAAATCTCTGTAGTCGACGCACATGCGGACTTTTCCGTCTTTCTTAGGAACGGGAACAATGTTAGCTAACCACTGAGGGTATTCTGAAGTGACGAGGAAACCTGCGTTGATCTGCTTTTGAACTTCCTCTTTGATTTTCATGGCCATCTCCGGATGAGTTCTTCTTAACTTTTGCTTGACCGGAGGGCATTCTGCTTTTAGTGGCAAGTGATGCTCCACTATACTGGTATCCAACCCTGGCATATCTTGATAAGACCAAGCGAATACATCTGAGAATTCTTTGAGCAGTTGTATCAAACTCTCTCTGATCTCTGAATTGAGCGAAGCTCCAATCTTAACCTCTTTTCTGTTTCCATCGGAACCAAGGTTAATGATCTCTAGAGGCTCATTGTATGGCTGAATGGCCTCTTCCCTTTGTTGAAGTAATCGTGAAATTTCTTTTGATATTTCTTCGTCTTCTTCTTCCTCTGCCTCGAATACAGGAAACTCAAAGCTTGGAGAAGTCATACGGTCGTTCGTTTCAACGGGGTATTTTATGATTAATCTGCATATGTGTGATGATTTTATTTAGACAACAAGGGAAGACTCGGTGTATGCAGTTAATAATATTTTTGATGTTTTTTAAGGGTGTTTTTTTTTAGGATTACCAATTTCCGAAAAAAAAGAAAAGGAAAAACTAACGACGGAACAAAATGACATTTTTATTTATTGACAGTCATTTCTTGAAACAAAGACCCTATAAAACAAAACTCTATTGCTTTGGGCGAAGCAAAGAGGGACATTTTCCTAAGAAATAGTAAAATGCAAAGTCCTATGAAACATCTCTTCACCCTGGGCTATGGTGAGAGGATAAAATAACGGTGAAAGTTCCTACTTAGGAGTGCGAACAACAGTTATAACTTCAACAGTTGTCCAATAGTGGCGAACCCCATTGTGCACTAGGTAATCTGGCACCTTAGGCTTAAGCTGGCCTGTGGTAGGTCTTGATTTACCAACCATTGTCTTTGCAACACTCAGACGATCTTCTTCTACTTCAGCAGACTGAGCGGTGTGAGCATACCCATTTCCAAGTGGAGTATGTCGGACTTTCTTTTGAGGAAACTTCCAATATTCTAAATGCAGAGACTTGTTGTCGGAGACACTTTCGAGATCATCCTCTTCTGTATTTTGGTCTTGCTCTTATCCCAAGATGGCATTGACTAGATATGTGAATTCTAGATCCGTAGCCCCGGAAGGTGATTTGGGGATATAATCCTCAATGATGACTTCACCAGATGCTGATGATGAATAGCAAGGGTTATATATCTCTTTTGGCTGAGAGAGGTACTCATAATCAATGTTCCATCCAGTTGGAACAATATCTTCAAGAGAGATTCTTGAACTTTCAGGAGCGGAGTATTTCACCATGTAGTCGAATTTTCCGCTTGGTTCTCCTAATATATCCCAGGTCTCTTCGGGGATAGGAGGAACTTCTTCTGATGTGTGGTGGTCGTTTTCTTTACCTCCCCGTTTCACTTGGGAGGACGACACGCTAGACCCTTCACGCGAAATTTGGAAGGAGAATGCGCCCGTGGTGGGATGAATTTTATTTCAGTTCTTCCTACGATATCACACGAACTTTCTTATTTGTCCTACGAGTAGGAAAGGGGAAAAAAGATCTCAACTAAACCCTAGGAGTTTGCTAAGTGTGGGGATTTACACCTAGACTAGAAATTCTGGAGTCCGGGGGGTCGGTTATACATAGGGAAGTGTTTAAACACCCTACATATCTGTAGTACTCTACAGGAACCTTCTCTGTGTCATTGTGTTTGTGTTTATTGCTATGATTGGGAAAGTTTCTCCTTTGTGTTAGGAGAAGGAATTGAATTGATTTGAAAAGACAGACAGACAGACAGACTGACTATTTTTGGTATTTTATTAGCTCGCTGAGATTCCTTGTGAACCTCATGCCTACATATCCCTAGTGGAAGTCAGAGCTTAATGTAGTTCGGGGAACTAACTAGGGAAATTAAATGTTTTTGGTGCCTTGCTTGAAGCTCAAGGTTGGAGCTTGGAATTAAATTTCTGTTTACGGTAAAGAGACATGAAATCATCTCTACAGAGAGGTATTTGTACTATTCTACCACAAACATTTAAAGGAGTGACAGAATAACTGGATTCATTTCATTCAAGAGGGGGACCTTACTTGTGTATGTGCAAGTATACCAGTCAAATGCCTCTTAAATGAAAGAAAGATGCTCATCCAAATTAGGGAAAGTTACCACATGTCTGGGTTTTACTGCCAGCTCATGCCTTTCAAAATCCTAAATGGGAGACTTGATTAAAATTGAAATGAAATGTTTGTTTGTTTGAATGTGGTAGAGTAGTAAAAATATCTCTCTATGGAGATAAGCTATGTCTATCTACTGTATGAAAGATTTGACTTTTAGCTGGCTTGTATGAGGCCCAAGCTTGAGGCTTTTTGATTGATTAATTAATTATTATTGACTCGGGGAGATGACTCCATTGAGGGTTAATTACAGGGTATTTTAGTGTTCTGTACAAAGCCCAGAATTGAGGCTGACTCTACTTAGGGAGACTCTATTTATGTGCCTTGTACAAAGCCCAAGGTTGTGGCTAACTGTTGAGGATAATTGAATGACTCTATTTTATGTGCCTTGTACAAAGCCCAAGGTTGTGGCTAACTTTAGCTAGGGAAAAACACTATTTTCTGCCTTGTACAAAGCCCAAGGTTGTGGCGGACTCTTAAATGAATTAAGTATTGATGACTATATGGGGAAAGATCCTAAGTGTTAGGAATCTTTGACACATGAAAATATGGTTTATCTGCCTTGTACAAAGCCCAAGGTTGTGGCTACTGAGTGATGAAGGACTCACTGGGGAGACTCTATTATCTGCCTTGTACAATGCCCAAGGTTGAGGCTGACTCTTGACAGGGGAGTTTTATTGTTTGGGTGCCTTGTATGAAGCCCAAGGTTGAGGCTAACTGTTTTTGTTGGTTTTGACTCTACTGAGGAGGTTTTATTTATTAAAAGACTGTTTTTCTTTGGAAGCTAACCCTTTCCAGGGGTTTTGACTCAGCTGGTGAATTTGTCTATTAAAAGACTGACTTTATCATGTTTTTTGGAGGCTGACCCTTTCCAGGGGTTTTGACTCTTTTGGGGAAATTATCTCCTAAGAGAAATGAATCTTTATTTTTTTGACATTTTTATTAATTGACTTTGGAGGCTAACCCTTTCCAGGGGTTTAAAATGAAGGAATGTGTGGAAGCTAACCCTTTCCAGGGATTTTGACATTTTTAGACAGATGTTGGAGGCTAACCCTTTCCAGGGGTTTAATTGAAATGAATGGCAGAAAGATTATCTAGTGAGACTTCTTGTTTAAAGCCCAAGATGAAGGCTGACTCAATGCTGAGGATGATCAAACATGGATCCTAGACTCTGCTAAGGAAGATTGATGAAGATAAGGGTGACAGAGACTGTCCATGTCTCTCATTCCAAAAAGTGTACTCAATGCAAAATTGAGACAAACTTAGCTTGTTTAAAGCCTGGTTTAAATTGGAAGAAACTCACCAGGGTAGGCTAAAAGGTGACTAAAGACCTGTTCCTATGTTTATAAGAAACCTGATGGGTCCTTGTATACAAGCTCAAGAGGAAGCTGGAAATGCTTTTAAGAAGCCTATGGGTCCTTGTACAAAGCCCAAGAGGAGGCTAATCGAGGGTCCTTGTTATAGCACAAGAGAAAGCTTATGTAGTTTTGAACTTATTTTGGCTCTAAGCAAATGGGTAAGAGGTTTCACCGGGAATAATTCCTCTTTGGGTGGATGTGTCCTATTATTTGGATTCTAAGGTTTTTGCCAAGATGTTTCACCGGGAATGATTCATCTTGGGGGTTTGAACTACAGATCTCTAATTAGGAAAGAGCCTTCACCGGGAAGACATTCTCAATCCTAGGTCATATTCCTATAATATATATATAGTTTAGCTGTCCTAAGGTTTATACTCAAACGCAGTTCTAAACTAATATGCACAGTTTATATTTGACAGTAATTTAAACAAAGACTGTAAATTGAAAGCTTGTAAAGCCTAACCTGGATGGAGTGGAGGCCATTGAAGAAGTATGTACAGAGCCTCAACAGTATTTTTGTTGTTTTGTTGATAACAGTTGAATATTTATGATAAACAGTTAATGGTTTTTTTGAAAACAGAAGAAGTGAAGATGGACAAAGGTCACATAGGTATCTGAAGAGTTTCACCGGGAATAATGCCCTTCAAATACCAGAAGAATGTTTTGAAAACAGAAAGAAGATTTTGGAAATACAGTTTTGAAAACAAGCTAAGAAGAGAAGGCTTTTGGGACTTACACTCTATTAGAGGCCCATTTAAAAAAGATTTACTGTTTATGAAAGCAGTTGAAAATGATTGAAATGATATAAGGTTTTGTTGTTTGAAAACCTTAATCGTCTGTTTAATCGGAGATTGAAAACAATTTTGCAAATTGACAAAAGTCAACTTAATTAAGGCAAAGATGAAATCTATACCTAATTAAGACCTAAATAAATAGGGTTTTATCATAACATTATTCACAAAGTAATTAGGTTAAAACAAAATGAAAATATATACTTTAAAGTATTTAAGAAAACATTTAAAACATACTATTTTAAACCTAATTAAAATATATGAAATAAATAATATTTTTATGATTTTTTTGATTATTTATAAAATATATATATTAATCAACAAGTGTTTAAAAAATGAAGTCAAAATGAATTAATTTGATAAGTTAAATAATTAGTTAAAGTTGTGAAGGAATTAAGTTAGAAAAGTGATAAAAAATTAGGTTTTGGTCCTAGCAAGGCTTGAACCCACGCCCTTATAATCACACACTCAAAACAACACCACTGAGCCAAACGCCAGTTGGTGATTATAATACGCGCGCATTTGGTTTTGTTTTAAAACAAGTTAGAAAAATCTGAAAAAAATAAAAGGATGAAAAAGTCTGGGGCGAGGGGGATTCGAACCCCAGACTTGTGGCATGATGATACTAAGGGCGCATGTGTGGCCACTAGGGCAAGTTGTTTAGTCATTAATAAAACGCATACCACTCAATATAAAATAAACTCTGCCCTGAAATTTGAATTTTGCGCGCCACCACCATCTTCGTCTTCAACCTCAAGCTCCATGAATTTGAATTTCTGAACTCACTCATTTCTCAATCATTCGCCATGATGTAAACACGAAACTTGCTCTAATTTCACTCACGATTCTAAATATGTAACTAACATGAACTAATATTAACTACATCTAACTAATTTACCAGAAATCGTGAAGAACCCTAAAATTTCAAAATCAAATTAAATGACTATACTGAAAGATAAATGGATGATGATAGAGGGTTTTCAATCCTCTGATGATGCTGAACAAGATAGAATCGAGCTATTTCACAAAGAGTACTTAAATTAGAGAGGTGAAGTTCAGAAACTTACCTCTGAAAATGGAGGTCGTGAGGATGATTGAGAGCACCTGGGCTTGAATGAATGATCTCAATAGCTTCCCTGAGACTCAATGATGCTAACTGGATGCTTATTGTAGCCTGAATCCTTCTGAATTGTTCTATGGACCTCCCTCGATTTGAGCTTCAAGTGGACATGGAGGTTGTTGAATCCTGAGTTACAGATGAGCTGCAGCCATCTGGTTAGCTTCACTATGACCTGAGGAGTGTGTCTGGATGATTGGCTTGCCTTGAAACCTTCTGAATCACTCCATGGACCTCCAACTGCAAATGCTCCAAAGTGAGAGCAACAATGGTGTTCCTCCACCTACAGAAGTGATCCAGGTGCTTGGATCACCTCAAATGACCTCCCTTGAGATGTTAGAATGCTCACTTCCCAAAGATAAGCTTTGGTTTGAAGAAATCGATTCTTCTTGCCAAAGAACTTTGAAAAACAATGAACAAGAGGAGAGAAAGAGAAAGCAAGGAATATGGTTGCTTTGGTGTGTTTTTTGAATGAGAATGAGGCCTCTATTTATAGGCAATTGGTTCAGTAC
The DNA here is from genome assembly GCF_029867415.1 of Vicia villosa. Lineage (NCBI taxonomy): Eukaryota > Viridiplantae > Streptophyta > Magnoliopsida > Fabales > Fabaceae > Vicia > Vicia villosa. Next base: position 6,014,545 of record NC_081181.1, read on the forward strand.
TGAGTGAGAGTGTGAGCTTGCTTAATGGAAGAGTTTTGGTTTCTTAGCCATGAAGAAATTCAAGGAATCTCCAAAATGCAATGATGCATTTTCGGGCTAGCTCTCCCAACCATTGATCTTGCAGGATCTTAGGGAACATTTCTGATATGTAGCAAGTTCTTATTGGCTTAGGAGAAGATTCCAATTGGTGAATCATTGCTTATCATAAATTCTCAAAAGTAATGATTACATAATCACATGTTCTTGCTTTTGGGAATCTTCTTCAATCTTCATGCCATGGTGAAAATGAATGCATGGTATTGTTTCAGACATGTTATGGGTCGTGTAGCATCCATTCATGAAGCAAAATGCACAAAATTGCAAAGTTCCAATTTGCACATGACCTATAATTTTACTTCATGAGGCCAACTTTGAACAAGCATAACTCCTAGCTCAAATTGAATTTGGAGAAGGTTGAACACAATTTGGAAAGCCCTAAACATCTACTTCAAATCATTAGTTTATGTCTTCTTCAGAATCATTTGGGAAATTTGTGAAAAATGAGCCCAAAGTTGGATGAAAACTAGGTTAAAACACTTAGAAAAATTTCTAAGTGTTTATGACCTAAACTTCAAAATTTCCAAAACTTCATAAATGGTTGATCTTTTGAAAAAAGTTCCTTTGTAAGATGTTGTTTTATTTTGCAAGATCTACAACTTTCATGTTGGAAGTTTTTTGAGTTGTGTAGGTGAAATTTTGAGTTCTCACCATGCCTTCAAAAACCCTAATTCCCGACTTTTCGCTCCTTGATGAATTTCTTTGAATTTCTTTGGTCAAATGACTTTGACATCCATATATTGATGATATTGATCTTTGAAAGTCATTTTTTGACCAAAAACCTTAAAAGTCAATGATGATCCTTCACAGTTGACTTTTTCCTGACAAAGTGAATTTTTGGGCTTTTGTGTAGAAACAAGATCTTTTCCTCAAATGAATGATGTAAATGGATTATATTGAGGTAGTAGAGACTCTTGAATCATGTCTTGAGTTTTGGATTCATGCCCTGATCAGAAGTCAACTATCTTGGTGAATTAGGTCAAAACCCTAATTTGTCAACCATGTGAAAATAATGACTGTAGACTTTGAATTGAAGTGTGATGTCCAGTAGATCTTGTCATATGAGTTATTTGAAGATGATTGATGTTTTTGAATGGCCCTCTGAGGTTTTTTAGGGTTTCCCAAAAGTGATCCCTGATTTTAGTCCTTGATAGGCTCAAAACCTTAGTCTGGTGACCTGAGTAAACCTGTACTCATATGACTGGATGTCTAATCAATCATAGATGAGAAAAGTGAAGTTTTTGAGCCCCATGATTGTATTAGAGACTAGTCTTTGTATTGATTGATCCTTTGCCTGAGCTTTCTTGTCTTTGAGCATCCTCGATTAGGTACCAGATGGAGAAATGACTGCTCTGGGAACTTGTCTTGACCTGATGAAAAATCCTGAAGATATGCCATCTCAGGGGGGTCAAAAATTAGGGTATGACATGATGAACCATGACTTCTGGTGGTGAAGCTATTTGTAACTTCTTCACTGCTTGGTCGAGTCTTACTTTCAGATCCCTTAGTCGGATAACAGCAAGGTGATTCAGACTCTGATAGGGCTATGCATCCTGCTTTGTTAAGATATGATAGCCATTCCTCTTCGTCGGTGTTTTTCGTACCGATGGTATTGACTGTTTGTTGAACAGGTTGAAGAAAACCTCCGCTGTGGAAAGTTTCTTGAATTGGAAGAACTACCTCAATTCCTAGAATAGTCTTTGATGATGTTGGAAAGAATCCAACTCCTGTTCTGTTCTTGTTGTTGGTAGGAATATTAATGTGCCCCCAACCACTGGTAGTGCCATCCTTTACAACTTGGATTGCATCTTTGTAGGAAGAAATAGACGCTGCTTTCTCCTTTCCTTTTTCCTTATCCAAGGAAAGTGCTTGGAATTTAGTTCCAACAACTTCTTTTGGTTCTATGTCGGAGAATGATGACAGGTTGCTGACGATCAGAGCTCGTTCTCCACATACGGTTATCAATTTTTCATTTCTTATGAACTTCAGTTTCTGATGAAGTGTTGAAGTAATTGCCCCAGCCTCATGAATCCATGGGCGACCTAGCAAACAACTGTATTGTGCTGGAATATCCAAAACTTGGAAAGTGATTTTGAACGTCTGAGGTCCAATAGTTATGGGAAGATCTACCTCTCCAAAAACTGACTTTCTTGATCCATCAAAGGCTTTGACGATGACATGACTTTTTCTTAGAGGGTAATCTTCGAAAGATAATCTTGACAATGTTGATTTTGGCATGACGTTGAGAGAGGATCCATTGTCTATTAGGACTCCTGTGAGTATATCACCCATGCAACCAACTGAGATGTGAAGTGGAAGATTGTGGTCTACTCCTTCTTCAGGAAGATCTTCATCACAGAAACTAAGGTTAATTCCGACAGAGATGTTGGCAACGATGTTGTTGAATTGGCTTATTGTGACGCTAGGTTCTACAAAAGCTTGTTCCAAAACTTTCTGTAGAGCTTCCCTATGAGCTTCAGAACTCAATAGCAGGGAAAGGACAGAAATCCTAGACGGAGTATGTAGTAATTGATCTACAATGTTGTATTCACTCCTCTGGATTAACTTCAAGATCTCATCATTTTCTTTCGCTTGAATAGCATTGGTTGGATGATTGTCTTGCCTATGTGGTACTTCCTCCGAAGGTTTCTCCACATTTTCTGTTGTTCTGTTGAAGACTCGTCCACTTCTGGTGACTCGACTAACATCAGCAATGTTGACAACAGACGGTAACGGTATTTCCTTACCATTTTCAATGAATATATCATTGTACTTGTATGGTATAGCCTTACTGGACTCATACGGTACAGGACCTGGTAAGTAAATGACTAACGGAGCAACTGCTGTCTTCCTGCTATCATACTTAACTTGCATTGGTTCAACTTGATTAATTTGAGGAGATATGGTAAAGACTTCGTCATCTTCCCTGTTGGCAAGAACTGTAATGGTATTGTCATCCATCAGTTTTTGAATGTCGTTGCGAACACGTAAACATCCTCGTGAATTTCTTCGACAAATTCTGCATCTACTGTAAGCGTGGAAATCTGTTCCAAAGTAGGCAAGTCCATTTAAAGTTTTATGGAACCTGACTACCGATCCTTCAAGATCTTCAACTTTGTAGATTTTGTATTCTCCTGGACATCCTTAAACCATTTTGATGTCATGTTCAGTCCTGACTCGGATATGTTGAATCCATCCTAAGTCCATTTGTTCTTGTAATGCAGCTTGAACTACGGCACATCCTTGATTATTCTTTGGACAAATATCGCATGTGAAGTAGTTGTGAGGTGGTACATGGCCGTACCCAGCTTGTTTAGCGTGCATCTTGACAAGATTTTCCCCTATCTGACGAATGTCGTAGATTTGAATGACGTTAGGGTGTTGATCTATCAGATTTACTGAAGCTTCTTTATGCTGCGGCAAAGGATTTGCTTGGACGTTTAGACTAGTATCTTTGAAGGATAGCATTCCGCTCTTCACTAATCGTTGGACGTCAATCTTGAAAGAGAAATAGTTCTCAATATTGTGACCTGGTGCCCCCTGATGATAGGGACAAGATTGGTCAGCCTTATACCATGGTGAGGAACTGTTTGTAGGATTTGGAGGACTCCTTGTCTGAATGAGTCCTTTTTCCAGTAATGTTGGAAATAATTCCGCATACGGCATTGGTACGGGGTCAAAGGCAGGATACCTTGGAGCCCGATTGTTGTAATTTGGAGGTCGAACCTGCTGCTGAGGTTGCTGCGACCTTTGTTGAATTTGTTGTTGCGAGATCTGAGGTTGGTAAGCTGGCGCCGAGTTAACAACCGGAGTTATTGTTGCAACTTGAGGTTGAAATTTCTTCTTGATTTTGTGCAAGACATTGCTGACATCTTGATCCTTTTTCTTCTGGAAAGAACTTCCATACTTCCTTGGACTAATAGAAGATTCTCGTTCTTTGTTCAAGCGTCCTTCCCAAACTGCTTCTTCTAAACGTACACCCATGTTTACCATCTCGGTAAAGTCACTTGGTGCACTTGCAACCATTCGTCCGTAGTAAAATGGACTCAAAGTTTTGAGATAGATTTTTGTCATTTCTTTCTCTTCAAGTGGTGGACAAATTTGAGCAGCAACTTCACGCCATCTTTGAGCGTATTCCTTGAAGCTTTCTCTATCCTTTTGAGTCATGGCCCGGAGTTGATCTCTGTCGGGAGCCATATCCAGATTGTACTTATACTGTTTGACGAAGGCCTCTCCAAGGTCTCGAAAAGTACGAATCTCTGAACTGTCCAAGTTCATGTACCATTTGAGTACAGCACCAGTCAGGCTGTCTTGAAAATAGTGAATGAGTAATTGTTGATTATCAGTCTGAGTTGACATTCTTCGAGCGTACATTACGAGATGACTTTGTGGGCATGAATTCCCTTTGTACTTCTCGAAATCTGGTACTTTGAATTTGTGAGGAATCTTAACATTTGGAACCAGACAGAGGTCTGCATCATTCTTTCCAAATAGATCTTGTCCTCGAAGAGTCTTGAGTTCCTTCTGCATTTGCAGAAACTGTTCCTGGAACTCGTCCAATCTTTCATACACGCCAGCATCCTCACTTGGAGCGTGATGATATACTTGTCCGCCCTGTGGAGGAAAAGTATGCATAATGGGCTGTGGAGAAGCCATGACAACAGATCTTGGAATCTCAGCATTCTGTTGTGTGAAACCCATTACCGTTGCTCTTGGAACTTCAATTTCCAGAGGTTTGTAACTCTCCGGTGGTTGCATCTCCATTGTAGCTCTTGGAACTTCAGAAACTGGAGGTATGTACCCTTCTGGAGTAAAGTTATACGGCATGCCCCAAGGTCGATCGGGCGGCATGGTATACTGAGGAATGGGAGTAGAAACAATCTCGGAAACCACAGTCCTTTGTGGTTCTTCTGGCGTTGGTCGATTCTGCACAACTACCAGGGCTTCTACCATACTATTGAGTCTTTCAACAGTACCCTTAAGAGTATTAATCTCTTCTCTGAGTTCTTCATTCTCTTGCTCAAAGTCTTTCATTCTTTTCTTGCGACTTGAACGAGTGTTGTATGGATGAGACAGCTTGAAAGTCTTTGTTCACCTCCTTCTCCTCCTCTCTTTCTGGAGAAAGGAAAGTGACTATTAGATTCACGACAATTATCGTGTCAGTGCGTACGACTAAAGCGATGTATGATATGCAATTAAGTTAATATTTTTCAAGGAAACACCATAATTACGTTATGAAACATCAAACTTTTATTAATTAAGCGAAGACGCCATTTTTTACACACTTTGAAAAGGGAAAAAAGAGAAACTGAGAGAAAGGACTCTAAAACTTTGACGAAGAGCCGACTTCACGTTCTAACATCTTCTTCTGTTTCTTGAGCTGAGCGTTTTCTGATGTGAGTTGATCGATGATCCATGAAGCAGGAGGGATATGATGAGAAAGTGATGTTTGTGACACTTGTCGATCGAGCACTTCAAGTAACTCATCCTTCCTTCTTAGGATGTTATGAATCTCAACATTTTCCGTGTTGACGATTCGATACATGTTCCTCCAAGCATTCCTTTCTTGGCATACCTTGTTTAATGCCGCTTGTAATTTTTCAACATCGGTGGAGAAAAGGTATATTGGTTCCCTTAGGGGAATGGGTTCTTGATGTTGATATGGCATCCTGAGCTTGAATGCTCTGACGCGTACCCATTGAAGGTAAGGATCCAGGGAGATGCAAAGATGTTTTCCTAACAATCTTCTCCCTTTGCTGTGAACAAGACGCCAGGCTTGGACAATTTCCTTCTTCAGCATGTTGCCATGATCGTCGATGTTCTTGAAGAACAGACCCTCCAATTGAATACTACTTGGAATATTTTTCATGGGATAGCCGTATTGACGACGGGCTAAAGCTGGATTGTAACTGATTCCTCCCTTAGTTCCAATAAGGGGTATGTTGGGAAAACTTCCGCAACTGAAGATGATCTTGGTTTCGTCGTTGTCAGGACTACACCACTCAATGTCCGTATGAGTGAGGGACATGATTTTCTGTGACCAGTAAAGGCCATCCCTCATATTCCAGAAAGTGCTAGACTTTGGTAGGTGCGAAACGAACCATTCGTATAACAACGGTACGCAGCATGTGATTAATCCTCCTCGCTGCAGGTTTCTTGAATGCACAGAGTGATAAGCATCCGCAAGCAAGGTTGGAACTGGATTTCCAATTAAGAAAATCTCAATTGCGTTGATGTCGACGAAATCGTTAATGTTAGGGAACAAAAACAATCCGTAGATAAGCAAAGCCAAGATTTCCTCAAAAGCGCTCATATCTTGGATGCTAGCGAAGTACCGAGCTTGATCAAATAGGAATTTGGAAGGCAATCCTTGAATTTCTCCTCTACTCACCATATGAGTTCTGATGTCGACTATGTTCAAAGGAGTAGTTGCAGCAATGATAATGTCGTCAGGATTCTTTTCCAAACCGGAGTACGGATCTTGCGCGTACACGGGTATTCCAATCAGACGAGAGTACTCCTCCAACGTAGGCATGAGCTAAAAATCTGGAAAGGTGAAGCAGTGATACGTTGGATCGTAAAATTGTACCAAGGTGGGAAGGATCCCATCCACAATGTTGGTATTAAGCAAAGGCAGAAGTTTTCCATACTTTTCCTTGAAAGCCTGGGGGTGGACCACCAGTTTTCCGAGCTTTCCCAGTTCCTCGACCTGGGGAATCTTGAAGGTGTATTTCCTGGCTCTCTTTCTTCCGTAATCCATGGTATAGATCCTTAAGTCCTTTCTCCGTTTCTCTCTTTCTATGAAGTTTAAAACGTTCGTTATTTAGTTTCCTTGAAAAACGACTCGAAAAAGACTCTTTTTGTTTTTAGTTGTTATTAATGAATGATGCATGAATGCACACACAAGAGTTTTAAACAAACATGGCGTTGAAGGGTATAGTGGTCATGAAGTCAAAACGCAAACCTCGCCCCATTGGTAAACTAAGGATAAGGATTTTTGTACCTGTAGAACGGGTTCTAGGGGTCTCAGAGTTTTTGCTCAACCTTAAAGATACGTTGATTGGTATCTATAAGAGAGTTTTCTCTGAGTGTAGTATCTGCGTGACAATTACTTTCGTAATCACCGCTCTACGTCCTAAAAAAAAGGCTTTCAGTGGGGTTAATGGGTTTCTAGGTCCTCCTGGTACAAATCAATCTCGGAATGCATTGGCGCAGTTAATCACAACCAGCCAGGCAAATCCCAAGAGTAGACTTGGAAACCAAGATTAGAGGGTCTTCACCGGGAAGACATCCTCCATCCTATCTTATGTTGCACTCAAATCCGGGTATAGGATTTCTCACCACAAGGGGGAATCAAGCCCTTTCCCGATACAGAATAAACAAAATAAACAAATAAAAATGCAACAAACACATGATATGACACAGAGGTTAGGCAGGACCTCTCTTGTTTGAGGGGGAATTTGGCATCCCTAATTCCTCATTGGGGCTGGACCAGCAACAGGTCAACCATTGGTTTGGATGAAAAACCAAGGTTTTTAACACTTATATCCCCAGCAGAGTCGCCATTTTTCTGCGGTTGTCGTTTTTTTTACCTCCCCGTTTCACTTGGGAGGACGGCACGCTAGACCCTTCACGCGAAATTTGGAAGTAGAATGCGCCCGTGGTGGGAGGAATTTTATTTCAGTTCTTCCTACGATATCACACGAACTTTCTTATTTGTCCTACGAGTAGGAAAGGGGAAAAAAGATCTCAACTAAACCCTAGGAGTTTGCTAAGTGTGGGGATTTCACCTAGACTAGAAATTCTGGAGTCCGGGAGGTCGGTTATACATAGGGAAGTGTTTAAACACCCTACATATCTGTAGTACTCTACAGGAACCTTCTCTGTGTCATAAAATGTGTTTGTGCTGCTAAGGATTATTGGGAAAGTTTCTCCTTTGTATTAGGAGAAGGAATTGAATTGAATAAAAGAAAGACAGACAGACTGACTGACTATTTTTGGTATTTTATTAGCTCGCTGAGATTCCTTGTGAACCTCATGCCTACATATCCCTAATGGAAGTCAGAGCTTAATGTAGTTCGGGGAACTAATTAATTATTAATTATTTTTGGGTGCCTTGCTTGAAGCTCAAGGTTGAAGCTTGAATTAAATCTCTGTTTACAGTAAAGAGACATGAAGTCATCTTTATAGAGAGGTATTTCTACTATTCCACCACAAACATTTAAAGGGTGACAGAATAACTGGATTCATTTCATTAAGAGAGTGACCTTACTTGTGTGTTTGTAAGTATGCTAGTATCTCTTGAATGAAAGAAAGATGCTCGTCCAAATTAGGGAAAGTGTACAAGTCTGGGGATGTGCCAGAGCATGTCTTTCAAAGTCCTAAATGGGAGACTTTGATTGAAATTGAAATGTGTAATGTTTGTTTGTTTGAATGTGGTGAGATAGAGGAAAGATCTCTCTATAGAGATAAGCTATGTCTATCCACTATATAAAAGATTTGATTTTTTAACTGGCTTGTATGAGGCCCAATCTTGAGGCTTTTTGATTGATTGATTATTATTATGACTCTGGAAGAAAACCCCACTGGGGATTAATTTACAAGGGATTTTTATGTTCTGTACAAAGCCCATAATTGAGGCTGACTCTACTTAGGGAAAATCTATTTTGATGGGTTTTATTTGGTGTTCTGTACAAAGCCCAGAATTGAGGCTGACTCTAACTAGGGGAAATATTATTTTCTGCCTTGTATGAAGCCTAAGGTTGTGGCGGACTCTTAAATATACTGAGTATGGATGACTCTATGGGAAAAGATCCTAGATTTTAGGAATCTTTGACATATGAAATATAGTTTATCTGCCTTGTACAAAGCCCAAGGTTGTGGCTACTGAACAATGAAGGACTCACTAGGGGAGACTCTATTATCTGCCTTGTACAATGCCCAAGGTTGAGGCTGACTAGTAACAGGGGAACTTATTGTTTTTTTTTGGTGCCTTGTATGAAGCCCAAGGTTGAGGCTAACTGTTTTTGTTGGATTTTGACTCTATTGAAGGATTTATTTATTAAAAGACTGATTTCTTTTGGAAGCTAACCCTTTCCAGGGATTTTGACTCAGCTGGTAAAATTGTCTGTTGAAAGACTGATTTTTGGAAGCTAACCCTTTCCAGGGGTTTTGGACTCTTTTGGGGAAATTATCTCCTAAGAGAAATGAATCTTTATTTTTTTGAAGAAGTGATTTTGGAGGCTAACCCTTTCCAGGGGTTTTTTATTAAGATGAAAGAATGATTTGGAGGCTAACCCTTTCCAGGGGTTTTTGGTTAAAATGATTGGCAGAAAGATTATCTAGTGAGACTTCTTGTTTAAAGCCCAAGATGAAGGCTGACTCTTGCTGAGGATAAGCAAACATGGGTTCTAGACTCTGCTAAGGAAGATTGATGAAGATAAGGGTGACATAGACTGTCCATGTCTCTCATTCCAAAAGGTGTACTCAATGTAAAATTGAGACAAACTTAGCTTGTTTAAAGTCTGGTTTAAATTGGAAGAAACCTGATGGGTCCTTGTATACAAGCTCAAGAGGAAGCTGGAAATGCTTTTAAGAAGCCTGTGGGTTCTTGTACAAAGCCCAACAGGAGGCTAATCGAGGGTCATCGAGGGTCCTTGTTATAGCACAAGAGAAAGCTGTGTAGTTTTGAGCTTATTTTGGCTCTAAGCAAATGGGTAAGAGGTTTCACCGGGAATAATTCCTCTTTGGGTGGATGTGTCCTATTTTTTGGATTCTAAGGTTTTTGCCAAGATGTTTCACCGGGAATAATTCATCTTGGGGGTTTGAACTACAGATCTCTAATTAGGAAAGTGCCTTCACCGGGAAGACATTCTCAATCCTAGGTCATATTCCTATAATATATATATATATAGTTTAACTTTCCTAAGGTTTATACTCAAACGTAGTTCTAAACTAATATATATGCACAGTTTATATTTGACAGTAATTTAAATAAAGACTGTAAATGGAAAGCTTGTAAAGCCTAACCTGGATGGAGTGGAGGCCATTGAAGAAGTATGTACAGAGCCTCAACAGTAATTGGTGGATAATAGTTGAATATATATATGATAAACAGTTAATGGTTTTTGAAAACAGAAGAAGTGAAGATGGACATAAGTCACATAGGTATCTGAAGAGTTTCACCGGGAATAATGCCCTTCAAATACCAGAAGAATCTTTTGAAAACAGAAAGAAGATTTTGAAAATACAGTTTTAAAAACAAGCTAAGAAGAGAAGAAGGTGTTGGGACTTACACTCTATTAGAGGCCCACTTAAAAATGATTTACTATTTATGAGAAACAGTTGAAAATGATTGAAATGATATAAGGTTTTGTTGTTTGAAAACCTTAATCATCCGTTTAATCGGAGATTGAAAACAATTTTGCAAATTGACAAAAGTCAACTTAATCAAGGTAAAGATAAAATCTATACCTAATTTAGACCTAAGTGATTAGGGTTTTATCATAAAATTATTCACAAGAATAATTAGGTCAAAACAAAATAAAAATGTATATTTAAAGTATTTAAGAAAACACTTAAAACATACTATTTTAAACCTAATAAAAATATATGAAATAAATAATATTTTTATGATTTTTTTGATTATTCATAAAATAGGTATATTAAATAACAAGTGTGTGAAAAATGAAGTGAAAATGGATTAGTTTGATAGGTTAAATAATTATGTGAAATTTGTGAATAAAACAAAAGAAAATAGTGGTAAAAAATTGGGTTTGTCTCCTTCAAGGCTTGAACCCACGCCCTATAGGTTACCAAACAAAACAAATACCAACAGGGCCACGCGTGTGGCTCGTTTAAGAAGGGAGCCCATATGATTATATGTAGAACAAAGCAATGAATGAGCTAAAAAAGAAAATAAATGAACAAAAGGTCTGAGGGGGGGATCGAACCCCAGACCTAAGGCAAGGCAAGGCTTTTGGACGCGCGCTGTAACCACTGGGACACTACGATGAATTCGTAGATAACACACCCATCATTCAAAATAAAATAAACTCAAATCTAGGAAATTCAAAAAATGGCGCCACCATCTTCATCTTCAACCTCAAGCTTCAAATTTTGAATTTGCTATCTCCTTCGTTTCTCAACCAAACTTAAAGATGTAAACATGGATTTTGCTCGTTTTTGAACGAGGATCATGATGGTATCCTTTAATTTCATTTATTTTCAGTGTAACTCAAAATTCGCACGCATGAACACTAAGAACCCTAAAACTGAAATTTAACATGAAATACTCTATATGCATGATATGATGCAATTGATTGAGGGCTAGTGATCCTTAAAGGTGCAGAAACCAATTGGTAACCTCATTTCTAATTTATCATGCGTGAATTATAGAGTTTGAAGTTCTTGAAACATACCTGAAAAATGAAGATTTGGCTCTGATCAAAGTGTGTTGCAGAGTTGTTGCAACGATCCAGATAGCTTCAGTGATCCTCCTGGAAGGTGTTGAGAAGCTTAACTTGGACTGAAAGTGCCCAGAACCTCTTGCTCGACCCCAACTGCAACAGCTCCAAGTGAGAGGTGAAGATGATGATTCTCCACGCCCAGAAGTATTCCAGAGGTCTGGATCACCTCTAAATGCTTCCCCCAATGTGTTTGAATACTTACTTCCAAAGAGAGAGCTTTGGTTTGAAGAATCCGAGTCTTCTTGCCAAAGGACCTTTGAAAAAACTAAGTATGAAGAAAGAAGAGAGAAAGCAAGAATTCTGTTGCTTTGGTGTGTTTTTCTACTGAGGTATGCCCTCCTATTTATAGGCAAATGGTTTAGTATAGTTGCAGAGGAGTGAGCTTGCTTAGTGAGGTTGATTTGGTTTTCTTGGCCATGAAGGAAGTTTGCAAATATCTCTTATGCAATGATGAGAATTTTGATTCCATTTGATCAATCCCCTAGCCCTCGATTTTGCTTGATCTCAGGGGACAATTCTGAGACAGAAATGAGCTCTAATTGGTTGGTGAGAAGATTCCTTGGGTGATTCATCAATTTGCCATAAATTCCCAAATGTAATCATTACATAATCACATGTTCTTGTTTTGGGAATCTTCCTAAATTCTTATGCTATGGTGAAAATGAATGCATGGCATGTTTTCAGATGTGTTATGGGTCGTGTAGCATCCATAAGTGAGGTCATGTGCACAAAATTTCAAAGTTAAAAAATGAGGCATGACCTATAATTTCACTTCATGAGGCCAACTTTGAACAAGCATAACTCCTAGCTCAAAATGAATTTGGAGAAGGTTGAGCACAATTTGGAAAGCCCTAAACATCTACTTCAAATCATTAGTTTGGGGTTTCTTCAGAATCATTTGGGAAAATTGTGAAAAATGAGCTCAAAGTTGGATGAAAACTAGGTTAAAACACTTAGAAAAGTTTAAGTTTTTATAACCTAAAGCTTCAAAATTCCAAATCTCTTAAATGGTTGATCTTTTGAAAAAAGTTCCTATGTAAGATGTTGTTTTATTTTTCAAGATCTACAACTTTCATGTTGGAAGTTTTTTGAGTTATGTAGGTGAAATTTTGAGTTCCCACAATGCCCTCAAAAACCCTAATTCCCGACTTTTTGCTCCTTGATGATTCTTCTTGAATTTCTTTGGTCAAATGACTTTAATATCCATATATTGATGATATTGATCTTTGAAAGTCATGGTTTGACCAAAAATCTTAAAAGTCAAAGGTGATCCCATACAGTTGACTTTTTCCAGATAAAGTGAGATTTTGGACTTTTGTGTGGAATTAAGATCTTCTCCTCAAATGAGTGATGTAAATGGGTTATATTGAGGTAGTAGAGGTTCTTGAATCATGTCTTGAGTTTTGGATCCATGCCCTGATTAAAAGTCAACTATCCAGATGAATTAGGTTAAAAACCCTAATTGTCGACCAGATGAAAATGATGATTGTAGGCTTTGAATTGAGGTGTGATGTCCAGTGGATCTTGTCATATGAGCTATTTGAAGATGATTGATGTCTTTGAATGATCCCCTGGGGCTTTTTAGGGTTTCCCAAAGGTGATCCCTGATTTTAGTCCTTGATAGGCTCTAAAACCCTAGTCTGGTGACCTGAGTAAACTTGTACTCAGATGACTGGGTGTCTAATCAATCATAGGTGAATATAAAAGTGAAGCTTTTGAGTCCTATGATTGTTTTAGAGACCAATCCTTCTATTGATTGATCCTTTGCCTGAGTTTTCTTGTCTTTGAGCATCCTTAATCAAATGTCAGATGAAGAAGTGACTGCTCCAGGTACTTGCTTTGACCTGATGAAAATCCTGAAGATATGCCATCTCAGGGGGGTCAAAAATTAGGGTATGACAATAGCAGACAAAATTAGGCAAAAATACCAATGTATGCAAGTTTAACGAACTTCGTGACTTTTATGTGGTGAAGCATACGAAAATCTTCCCAAATACACAAGTATGCAGGTTTAATGAACTTCGTGACTTTTATATAGTATAGCGCTAAAAAAATCCAATATATCTAAATTTGTAATTTAATGAACGTCGTAACACATGAAAATCTTCATAAATACCAAAGATTGCAAACTAAACGAATTTCGTGACTTTTTTGGAGTATAGCACATGAAAATCTTCCAAAATACACATGTATTCAAGTTTAATGAACTTCGTGACTTTTGTATAGTATAGCCCTAAAAACTAATCCAAAATATCAAAAATTTGCAAGTTAAATAAACTTCGTAACATTTATGTAGCATAGCACTTGAAAATATTCATAAATACCAAAGATTGCAAATTAAACGAATTTCGTGACTTTTTTGTAGCATAGCACACGAAAATCTTCCAAAATATTAAAATTTGCAAGTTTACCGAACTTCGTGACTTTTATGTAGTAGCACACAGAATTTTTCCAAAAGACCAAATTTTGTCAGTTTACAAATTTCGTTACTTTTATGCAGTATGTTGCACACGAAAATCTTCCAAAAGACTAAATTTGGCAAGTATAACAAACTTTGTGACTTTTATGTAGTATATCACACGAAAATCTACTAAAATACCATTGTATGCAAGTTTAACGAACTTGGTGACTTTTATGTAGTTTAGCACACAAAAATCTTTCAAAATATTAAAATTTGCAAGTTTAACGAACTTCGTGACTTTTGTGTAGTATAGCACACGAAAATCTTCCAAAAGACCAATTTTTGAAAGTTTAAAAAACTTCGTGATTTTTATGTAGTATATAGCACACAGAAATCTGCCAAAATACAATTGTTTACAAATTTAACGAACTTCATGACATTTATGTAGCATAGCACACGAAAATCTTCAAAAATACAAAAATTTGCAAGTTTAACGAACTTGGTGACTTATATGTAGTATAGCACACGAAAATCTTCCAACATACCAAAATTTGCAAGTTTGACAAACTTTGTGGCTTTTATATAGTGTAGCACACGAAAATCTTCCAAAATACCAAAATATGCAAGTTTAACGAAGTTTGTGGCTTTAATGTAGTATAGCACACGAAAATCTTCCAAAATACCAAAATTTACCTGTTATACGAACTTCTTGACTTTTTTGTGGTATTGCTTTCGAAAATCTTCCAAAATACCAATGCATGTAAGTTTAATGAACTTCCTGACTTTTATGTAGTATAGAACACGAAAATCTTCCAAAGTACCAATGTATGCAAGTTTAATGAACTTCGTGACTTTAATGTAGTATAGCACACAAAAATATTTCAAAATACTAAAATTTGCAACTTTAAAGAACTTCGTGACATTTATGTAGTATAGCACATGAGGATCTTCATAAATACCAAAGATTGGAAATTTAACGAATTTCGTGACTTTTATGTAGTATAGCACCCAAAAATCATCCAAAATACCAAAACTTTTGACTTTAATGAAGTATAGCACACAAAAATCTTCCAAAATACTAAATTTTACAAGTTTAGCGAACTTCGTGACTTTTATGTAGTATATAGCACATGGAAATCTGCCAAAATACCAATCTGTACAAGTTTAGCGAACTTCGTGAATTTTATGTAGCATAGCACACGAAAATCTTCAAAAATACAAAAATTTGCAAGTTTAACGAACTTCATGACTTATATGTAGTATAGCACACAGAAATCTTCCAAAATACCAAAATTTGCAAGCTTAACAAACTTTGTGAGTTTAATGTAGTATAGCACACGAAAATCTTCCAAACTACCAAAAATTTTCTGTTATACAAACTTCTTGACCTTTTTGTGGTATAGCAAACGAGAATCTTCCAAAATATCAATGTATGCAAGTTTAATGAACGTCGTGACTTTTATGTAGTATATCACACGAAAATTTTCCAAAATACCATTGTATGCAAGTTTAATGAATTTCGTGACTTTCGTGACATTTATGTAGTATAGCACATGAAAATCTTCACGAATACCAAAGACTGCAAATTTAACGAATTTAGTGACTTTTATGTAGTATAGCACACGAAAATCTTCCCAAATATCAAAGTTTGCAAGTTTAATGAACTTTTGACTTTAATATAGTATAGCACACAAAAATCTTCCAAAATACCAAATTTTACAAATTTAACGAGCTTCGTGACTTTTATGTAGTATAGCACACGAAAATCTTCAAAAGGACCAATTTAAAAAAGTTTACCGAACTTCTTGACTTTTATGTAGTATAACACAAGAAAATCTTCCAAAGGACCAAAATTTGAAAATTTACCGAACTTTTTGACATTTATGTAGTATTGCAAACAAAAATCTTTCAAAAGACCAAATTTTGCAACTTTAACAAACTTCGTGACTTTAATGTTGTATAGCACATGAAAATATTCCAAAATATTAAAATTTGCAAGTTTAAGGAACTTTGTGACTTTTATGTAGTAGCACACGATAATCTTCCAAAGGACCAAATTTTTTCATATAACAAATTTCGTTACTTTTATGTAGTATATATCACACAAAAATCTGCAAAAGACTAAATATTGCAACTTTAACAAACGTCGTGACTTTTATGTAATATATCACACGAATATATACCAAAATACCAATCTATGCAACTTTAACGAACATGGTGACTTTTATGTAGTATAGCATACGAAAATCTTCCAAAAGACCAAATTTTGAAAGTTTAAAAAACTTTGTAACTTTTATGTAGTCTATAGCACACGGAGATCTGCCAAGATACATTTGTATACAATTTTAGCGAAATTCGTGACTTTTATGTATTATAGCACACGAAAATCTTCAAAAATACAAAAATTTGCAAATTTAAGGAACTTCGTGACTTATATATAGTATAACACACAAAAATCTTCCAAAATACCAAATTTCGCAAGTTTAACAAACTTCGTGACTTTTATTTAGTGTAGCACGCAAAAATCTTCAAAATTCCAAAATTTGCTTGTTATACGAACTGCTTGACTTTTATGTGGTATAGCAGACAAAATTCGGCAAAAATACCAATGTATGCAAGTTTAACGAACTTCGTGACTTTTATGTGGTGTAGCATACGAAAATCTTCCCAAATACACAAGAATGCAGGTTTAATGAACTTCGTGACTTTTATATAGTATAGCGCTAAAAAAATCCAATATATCTAAATTTGTAATTTAATGAACGTCGTAACACATGAAAATCTTCATAAATACCAAAGATTGCAAACTAAACGAATTTCGTGACTTTTTTGGAGTATAGCACACGAAAATCTTCCAAAATACACATGTATTCAAGTTTAATGAACTTCGTGACTTTTATATAGTATAGCACTAAAAACTAATCCAAAATATCAAAAATTTGCAAGGTAAATAAACTTCGTAACATTTATGTAGCATAGCACTTGAAAATATTCATAAATACCAAAGATTGCAAATTAAACGAATTTCGTGACTTTTTTGTAGTATAGCACACGGAAATCTTCCAAAATATTAAAATTTGCAAGTTTACCGAACTTCGTGACTTTTATGTAGTAGCACACAAAATTTTTCCAAAAGACCAAATTTTGTCAGTTTACAAATTTCGTTACTTTTATGCAGTATATTGCACACGAAAATCTTCCAAAAGACTAAATTTGGCAAGTATAACAAACTTTGTGACTTTTATGTAGTATATCACACGAAAATCTACTAAAATACCATTGTATGCAAGTTTAACGAACTTGGTGACTTTTATGTAGTTTAGCACACAAAAATCTTTCAAAATATTAAAATTTGCAAGTTTAACGAACTTCGTGACTTTTGTGTAGTATAGCACACGAAAATCTTCCAAAAGACCAATTTTTGAAAGTTTAAAAAACTTCGTGACTTTTATGTAGTATATAGCACACAGAAATCTGCCAAAATACAATTGTTTACAAGTTTAACGAACTTCATGACATTTATGTAGTATAGCACACGAAAATCTTCAAAAATACAAAAATTTGCAAGTTTAACGAACTTGGTGACTTATATGTAGTATAGCACACGAAAATCTTCCAACATACCAAAATTTTCAAGTTTGACAAACTTTGTGGCTTTTATATAGTGTAGCACACGAAAATCTTCCAAAATACTAAAATATGCAAGTTTAACGAAGTTTGTGGCTTTATTGTAGTATAGCACACGAAAATCTTCCAAAATACCAAAATTTTCCTGTTATACGAACTTCTTGACTTTTTTGTGGTATTGCTTTCGAAAATCTTCCAAAATACCAATGCATGTAAGTTTAATGAACTTCCTGACTTTTATGTAGTATAGCACACGAAAATCTTCCAAAGTACCAATGTATGCAAGTTTAATGAACTTCGTGACTTTAACGTAGTATAGCACACAAAAATATTTCAAAATACTAAAATTTGCAACTTTAAAGAACTTCGTGACATTTATGTAGTATATGTCATACCCTAATTTTTGACCCCCCTGAGATGGCATATCTTCAGGATTTTCATCAGGTCAAAGCAAGTACCCAGAGCAGTCACTTCTTCATCTGGCATTTGATTAAGGATGCTCAAAGACAAGAAAACTCAGGCAAAGGATCAATCAATAGAAGGATTGGTCTCTAAAACAATCATAGGACTCAAAAGCTTCACTTTTATATTCACCTATGATTGATTAGACACCCAGTCATCTGAGTACAGGTTTACTCAGGTCACCAGACTAGGGTTTTGGAGCCTATCAAGGACTAAAATCAGGGATCACCTTTGGGAAACCCTAAAAAGCCCCAGGGGATCATTCAAAGACATCAATCATCTTCAAATAGCTCATATGACAAGATCCACTGGACATCACACCTCAATTCAAAGCCTACAGTCATCATTTTCATCTGGTCGACAATTAGGGTTTTTAACCTAATTCATCTGGATAGTTGACTTTTAATCAGGGCATGGATCCAAAACTCAAGACATGATTCAAGAACCTCTACTACCTCAATATAACCCATTTACATCACTCATTTGAGGAGAAGATCTTAATTCCACACAAAAGTCCAAAATCTTACTTTATCTGGAAAAAGTCAACTGTATGGGATCACGTTTGACTTTTAAGATTTTTGGTCAAACCATGACTTTCAAAGATCAATATCATCAATATATGGATATTAAAGTCATTTGACCAAAGAAATTCAAGAAGAATCATCAAGGAGCAAAAAGTCGGGAATTAGGGTTTTTGAGGGCATTGTGGGAACTCAAAATTTCACCTACACAACTCAAAAAACTTCCAACATGAAAGTTGTAGATCTTGCAAAATAAAACAACATCTTACATAGGAACTTTTTTCAAAAGATCAACCATTTAAGAGATTTGGAATTTTGAAGCTTTAGGTTATAAAAACTTTGAAATTTTTCTAAGTGTTTTAACCTAGTTTTCATCCAACTTTGAGCTCATTTTTCACAATTTTCCCAAATGATTCTGAAGAAACCCTAAACTAATGATTTGAAGTAGATGTTTAGGGCTTTCCAAATTGTGCTCAACCTTCTCCAAATTCATTTTGAGCTAGGAGTTATGCTTGTTCAAAGTTGGCCTCATGAAGTGAAATTATAGGTCATGCCTCATTTTTGAACTTTGAAATTTTGTGCACATGACCTCACTTATGGATGCTACACGACCCATAACACATCTGAAAATATGCCATGCATTCATTTTCACCATAGAATAAGAATTGAGGAAGATTCCCAAAACAAGAACATGTGATTATGTAATGATTACATTTGGGAATTTATGGCAAATTGATGAATCACCCAAGGAATCTTCTCACCAACCAATTAGAGCTCATTTCTGTCTCAGAATTGTCCCCTGAGATCAAGAAAAATCGAGGGCTAGGGGATTGATCAAATGGGATCAAAATTCTCATCATTGCATAAGAGATATTTGCAAACTTCCTTCATGGCCAAGAAAACCAAATCAACCTCACAAAGCAAGCTCACTCCTCTGCAACTATACTAAACCATTTGCCTATAAATAGGAGAGCATACCTCAGTAGAAAAAAACACCAAAGCAACATAATTCTTGCTTTCTCTCTTCTTTCTTCATACTTAGTTTTTTCAAAGGTCCTTTGGCAAGAAGACTCGGATTCTTCAAACCAAAGCTCTCTCTTTGGAAGTAAGTATTCAAACACATTGGGGGAAGCATTTAGAGGTGATCCAGACCTCTGGAATACTTCTGGGCGTGGAGAATCATCATCTTCACCTCTCACCTGGAGCTGTTGCAGTTGGGGTCGAGCAAGAGGTTCTGGGCACTTTCAGTCCAAGTTAAGCATCTCAACACCTTCCAGGAGGATCACTGAAGCTATCTGGATCGTTGCAACAACTCTGCAACACACTTTGATCAGAGCCAAATCTTCATTTTTCAGGTAAGTTTCAAGAACTTCAAACTCTATAATTCACGCATGATAAATTAGAAATGAGGTTACCAATTGGTTTCTGCACCTTTAAGGATCATTAGCCCTCAATCAATTGCATCATATCATGCATATAGAGTATTTCATGTTAAATTTCAGTTTTAGGGTTCTTAGTGTTCATGCGTGCGAATTTTGAGTTACACTGAAAATAAATGAAATTAAAGGATACCATCATGATCCTCGTTCAAAAACGAGCAAAATCCATGTGGCGCCATTTTTTGAATTTCCCAGAGTTGAGTTTATCTTATTTTGAATGATAGCTGTGTCATATACGAATGAATGGTAGTTTCCCAGTGGTTACAGCGCGCGTCCAAAAGCCTTGCCTTGCCTTAGGTCTGGGGTTCGATCCCCCCTCAGACCTTTTGTTCATTTACTTTCTTTTTTAGCTCATTCATTGCTTTGTTCTACATATAATCATATGGGCTCCCTTCTTAAACAAGCCACACGCGTGGCCCAGTTGGTATTTGTTTTGTTTGGTAACCTATAGGGCGTGGGTTCAAGCCTTGAAGGAGACAGACCCAATTTTTTACCACTATTTTCTTTTGTTTTATTCACAAGTTTTACATAATTATTTAACCTATCAAACTAATCCATTTTCACTTCATTTTTCACACACTTGTTATTTAATATACCTATTTTATGAATAATCAAAAAAATCATAAAAATATTATTTATTTCATATATTTTTATTAGGTTTAAAATAGTATGTTTTAAGTGTTTTCTTAAATACTTTAAATATACATTTTTATTTTGTTTTGACCTAATTATTCTTGTGAATAATTTTATGATAAAACCCTAATCACTTAGGTCTTAATTAGGTATAGATTTTATCTTTACCTTGATTAAGTTGACTTTTGTCAATTTGCAAAACTGTTTTCAATCTCCGATTAAACGGATGATTAAGGTTTTCAAACAACAAAACCTTATATCATTTCAATCATTTTCAACTGTTTCTCATAAACAGTAAATCATTTTTAATTGGGCCTCTAATAGAGTATAAGTCCCAACACCTTCTTCTCTTCTTAGCTTGTTTTCAAAACTGTATTTTCAAAATCTTCTTTCTGTTTTCAAAACATTCTTCTGGTATTTGAAGGGCATTATTCCCGGTGAAACTCTTCAGATACCTATGTGACCTATGTCCATCTTCACTTCTTCTGTTTTCAAAAACCATTAACTGTTTATCATATATATATATATATATATATATATATTCAACTGTTATCCACCAATTACTGTTGAGGCTCTGTACATACTTCTTCAATGGCCTCCACTCCATCCAGGTTAGGCTTTACAAGCTTTCCATTTACAGTCTTTATTTAAATTACTGTCAAATATAAACTGTGCATATATATTAGTTTAGAACTACGTTTGAGTATAAACCTCAGGACAGTTAAACTATATATATATTATAGGAATATGACCTAGGATTGAGAATGTCTTCCCGGTGAAGGCTCTTTCCTAATTAGAGATCTGTAGTTCAAACCCCCAAGATGAATTATTCCCGGTGAAACATCTTGGCAAAAACCTTAGAATCAAAAAAATAGGACACATCCACCCAAAGAGGAATTATTCCCGGTGAAACCTCTTACCCATTTGCACGCGTAAGCGAGAGACTCCTTATATTGTAACTCCGTGTATGCAATGCAGACGTGTAACATATGATCCTAGGGATAGCCTTAGAGGCGACATTAGACCCTCTTGGAATCTTTATAGGGTAAATGTTATGACACGCTAAGGGAAATCCCTTGGATTCGAGAGTATGCAGAAGATAGAGGCTAGTGACTGTTCAAGACAGTCACTCAATCTCATGGCCATCGAGAGGCCAATCAACGTGTACCAATGAATTTGTCCCTCGTGGGAAGGTTCTCTATGCGGAACACAACCTATATAAGGACGATATGGACGAAGAGCAATCCCTACAGGCTAGGGATGTGATGTGTAAATGGAGATCCAAACCCTACAAGTTAGAGGGTGCGCGGGAATGAGCATGGAGTGACCGTTCAGGACAGTCACTAGATTTCATAGCCATCGAGAGGCCAATCGAACGCATGCTAGTGAAGTTGTCCTTCGGGGAAGGACGCGTCATTGTGAAAACACGTAGATGTAACAAAAAATCCCTATATGCTAGGGAGTGCGTAGGTGTAGGCACGAGGTGACCGTTCGAGACAGTCACTAGATCGCATGGCCATCGAGAGGCCAATTGACGTGCGTTAATGGAAATGTCCTTCGTGGGAAGGACGCGTAGTTGTAAGAATACAAGGATAAAAAAAAATCCCCACAGGCTAGGGGATGCATAGATGGTGATGTCCTTCGTGGGAAAGGCATGGTCTTCAGAAATTAGAGTCCCTATATGCTATGGACCACGTAGGGACACTTGCAAAATCGAAACGCATAGATATTCGAAGTATATAAATTGCAAACATATAAAGAGCACAGCGGCACAAAAGTCCTAGGTTCATAGGTTCGACGTAGCGGCTCTAGGGAGCCTACCCTTTTTTTGGGAGTGTTCTAGAAGGTCTCATGGGGTCGTTCGTAGCCTCCGAGACTTTTTGTCTCTTCGGATTTTGGAACAACTCATTTTATCCATGAGGTTCGAATTTTTGGGGTAGGTTCTCGGAGAGATCAGCTAAGTATCCAGTCCAGCCCTCCACAAAGTCAAGCTTCGTTTCGGACCTTTCCGAATACCCAACCCACTCCGAGTGGAGTTATCAGTGAGACTCGTAGGCGATTCATGTCCCCTAGTGGTCTCAAAGTTAACTCCCACACTTAGGTTTGACAACAATTTTATATATCCCAGAAGATGCAATAATAATAGCAAATATTCACATAAATAAATATTTAATTAAATTGCAGTAATGAAATTGCAGAGGAAAATAAATAAATAAAATTTAAATATTTACTAACCTCGAAATCCAGCCGCTTACAATTTACAAAATGCAATGCACATCCAATATTTAAATAAACAGTCATTATTTAAATAAACAGGTATTTATTAATTGATGTAAAAGGCGAAATTATAAATAAATAAATAAAATAATTTTTTTTTAAATATTTACATATAAAGAAAAATAAACCCTAATTTTGGCTAATTAGCCAAACCCTGAAAATTTCGCCAAAAACCTAAACCGTTTGCCACAAACCTAAACCTAAACCCTCTCAAGCCTTAGGAACATAGTAATTCACTGTTAAGTTATCCCCAGCAGAGTCGCCAGCTGTAGCAACCTGCCTAAAAATTAGACTTAGAGAGTCGCCACCTATTCTAAAGGGCGAATAGGAAACCCTACGCAGTATAGAGATCAGGGTAAGATACTATATTCAGGTCGAGGGAAGGTGTTAGGCACCCTCAACCCTTTCCTAAAGGCTAACATTCAAAGATAAAGGTTTATGGCAAGGTTTATAAAGAAAGGTGACAAACAGTTAATAGGGTTAAAGACATGATTAAGATTTGGAGGAAGGGGACTCGCCTTGTTGCCAAGTGCCTACGTACCTCCTTATGGAGGATCAGAGTCTACGTAGTTCGGGGCACAGGATTGTACGCCTTAGAATTGATTATAGAGATTGTGTGAAGTTGTTTTGAAATTGTTTTGAGGCTCTTCGAATTGCCTATCGCAGTTTGAATTTGATTTGAAAGGGCATTTTGAGTTGCCCAGGATAAAAATCCTGTAGTATCGTGGTTTAGTGTATTTTAGATGTTTCGGGCGTACAACCCTGATTTGGCACAATTAACCGCAATGATCAATAGGTTTGATCACCATAGTTAAAAGATTGGGGTTTTGCACCATTACCAATTCAAATCGATTGATTCGATTATCACTAATAATGAATTAACGTATTTTATTATTTTATGAATTTGTATTTTTATACTGTTACCTCTCATAACCGATTAATACGATTACAAATAATAACAAATTGATAAGGTATGCTAATCATCATAACCAATAAGATGGTTAAAACCATTTAGCAAAATAATGTTTATTTTAATTTATAGGATTTGATTAATTAAATTAATCGATTATTAACCATCGCGACCAATAAATTTAGTCGAAATGAATAATAAATTGAATCCTAATATTTTGGCCAAATGGCCAATGGGATTAGGTAAACCCTAATACCTTACATCACTGTTCTAGGGTTCTTTAGGATTTATATTATTAAAATAAATTAAATCAATTAAGTCGAATAATCGACATAATCAAATAATCGGGAAATAACCTAAATCCTAAATTTAATTTCCTAATCCTAATTGTATTATAATCTTAATTAAATAAATTATTGAATTAAACCGAATTAAAATAACAATTTAATCTAATAATAATAATTAAGTAAATATATAAAAACCTGGATAGAAATCCTGTGTGGTGGCCTCTTAAGATCCCATGATGTGCCTTCAGCTTGCTTACGTTAGATCTGGATTGTAGAGATATCTGTGGTATATGGAGGAGGACGTACCATGGTCATTCGTTGGGATGCTTCATAGAACTCATGAATAAATATGGGCAAACAAACACCAAAAATAATTGTTGACGCCAGGAATCGAGCCTGCGTCCTAACAATTACATGCCCCTGAAATTAACCAACTGAGCTGAACTGCATTGGCTGATAAACAATTACTTGAATAAAATAATATATGAAACAAACATAAATGATAAAAGTCAGAAACAAATCTCAAACTGGGGTCCACAGTCGCGCAAACAGCCAATCAAAAGAAAAGGGTGGAAGTTGGAATGTCGACCGTCGAATTGCCTTGTGCCACGCGTATGGAGAGAGGGTATCTGCTTTGACCATCCAATAGGGAGTCAAGAAAAGGCCACGCGTGCCACCGGGAAACGCAGCGCCGCCGGAGAACCGAAGAACTCCTTCTTCTCCGATGAGATCCACAACTGCGACCTGCAAAAAACGGACTAAATGGAAAAACAAAAGGTTGCTTCCCACCCGAAATTTCCTCCTGAATCCGAATATGCCCTTCATTTTTCTTAAAAACGAACGTAGCTATGGTTCCGAAGGACTTCATCTCGGAAGCCCTAGCCATGGTGTCTCACCGTCCTTGCGTTAAACCTTCCATGTAATGGCTTCAATCGACTCTAAACGCTATCACGAACTCAATTATACTGTTAGCATGAATTAAAACACCACAATATGCAAGCAATAGTAATCAGAATATAAGTGAAGGTGATGAACACGGGATGCTCATCTCAGACACTACCAGGCTTCGTTCTTGATTCCATCTTACCCCTTGGCCTCTCAGAAGTCAATTAGAATGTCTGACAGAGATGGTAAATCACCCCCAACCCTAAAACGAAAGTCCCTCTTTTATGTGATTTTTTGGATTTTTGAGGAGGCTTCAAGGGCTAGGGTTTCCTCTTATTTTTCGTCCCCCTTCTGATCTGCATATTCCTTTCTATATATATGTGGTGCATTAGGGTTTCTATGGGCTTGGATTATCACTTACCAAGAGAAAAGAAAATTTGAACAAATAAAATGCTTTTTTTATTATATTTTTTTTCTAATATTTCTCTACCATCAACCCAAACAAATTTCAATGATATTATGACCATGACTTGCTTTGGAAAATAATCCTTGTGCATTCTTTAAAATATCTCCATCATTTTATCTAATTTAAATTGAATTTAATTGACTAAAATTCAATATAAAAGAAATAACAATAAAAAATGGAAGAATGGATTTAAAGATCTTTATATGTGTCATGGAGGTGTTTGAAATATGTGAGAGACCTTGAGATCCATTTTAGGCCTTGGGGATTCAAAATCCTTTGATGAAATGCAAACCCTAACTTTGAGACCCTCGATTAGGATATTGTTGCTTGAGAAGAACCCTTGAGCCTTGAGTTTGCAGATGCATAGAGGAGGGCAAATTTTGGGGTATGACAGCTGCCCCTGTTCAATCTTCTTAAACCTGAAGAGTTAGATAGGCACGCGTGCCTATCGTGACCTAAAGGTAGAAGATGATTGGACACTAAAATACCCTGAAATTTGCATTGGAAGAAATTCTGTAGGAGATGGGCTTATAGATGCCATCCGAGGTGAATACCATTTTTTCAGAGTGAGGCAAAAATGCCTTTTTTTTTTTGAACCAGGTGCTTTGATTGTAGCATAGCCTAAAAAGGCAACCTCGTCTTTATGCAGTGTTTATGATGCATGAGATGCATGATGCAGCGAGCTTCTCAAAATAAATGAGAGCGGTGAATGTATATGCAATATGTATGAATGAGGTGTGCTAGTTGAATGATGCATGATTGTTAGTTGAAGTATGTTAGTAATTCTGAAAAGAAAGATAGCACCTTTGATTGTTTGTTGATGATGTTTTGGAAGATATCACTGCCGAGGGACTAACGTGATAAACCCAATTGAAGAACGGTTTAAAAATCTTGTGTGCCTGAAAAAGCTCCTAGAAAGGATGGAATACGCTTTAAAGAAGACTGCCTGAAAAGGCTCCTGAAAAGGACTGCACCAACAGGGTTATTTGCGAGGGTTATCGCAAAATTTACCTGCACCAACAGGGTTATTTGCGAGGGTAATCGCAAAATTTACCTGTGCCAACAGGGTTATTTGCGAGGGTTATCGCAAAATTTACCTGCACCAATAGGGTTATTTGCGAGGGTTATCGCAAAATTTACCTGCACCAACAGGGTTATTTGCGAGGGTTATCGCAAAATTTACCTGTACCAACAGGGTTATTTGCGAGGGTCATCGCAAAATTTACCTGTACCAATAGGGTTATTTGCGAGGGTTATCGCAAAATTTACCTGCACCAACAGGGTTATTTGCGAGGGTTATCGCAAAATTTACCTGTACCAATAGGGTTATTTGCGAGGGTTATCGCAAAATTTACCTGCACCAACAGGGTTATTTGCCCTGGTTCGGACAAATTTTACCTGCACCAAAGGAATTACCTGCCATGGTTCTGACAAGCGTACTTGCATAAAAGTAATCGTTTGCTATAGTTCTAGCAAACATACCTGCATGAGAGAGATTCACCTGTTTGGAGACTCACGACTCGAGGGTCAGAGAAAATACACCTTTCACAACACGAGGGTTGGAAACTCACGACACGTGGGTCGGACAATACACCTATCACAACACGAGGGTTGGAGATTAGGCTTTTGTAGCGTGATTTGAATTTTGATGTAATAGTCAGACGGGAACTGACTACCAAACGAGAATTGGATTTGATGGTTTTCCAGTATGAGAACTGGACTTTGTAATGATTTGGATTGCCAATAGAAATTGGGCTTTTTGTATATGCTAATGCTAATGTGTATGTATGTATGCTAATGCCGATGCAACCCCGAGATTTTATCTCCTTAAACCTATTGAACTTGTTTAATCCATGCTTGCACCTACACCATGACTATGCTTATGTTGGTTTTGTAATGTTTATGTATGCTTATGCATATAAGTATGTTTGGTTGTCGTAATGAGTGGAACGAAGTAGTGTCTTCTGTAAGATTACCTGAAAAGGTCTTTTGAATGGATGTGAATGTTTGTCTTAAAGAAGACTATCTGAAATGATTTAACGAAATGGTAGCAATTTGTCTTAGAGAAGACCACCTGTAAAGGCTCTTAGAGTAGATAGAAATTTGTCTTAAAGAAGATCACCTGAAAAGGTTCTTAGCAAGGGATGAAGAATGTCTTTAAAGACGACTACCTGAAAAGGTTGAAATATGTCTTAAAGAAGACTACCTGAAGAGGTTCTTGAGAGGGATGACGAATTGTTTTTTTTTGAAAGGGACTACCTGAAAAGGTGCTTAAGACAAGAATGTCTCGAAGAAGGCTACCTTTAAAAGGTGCTTAGAAAAGTAATGTCTTAAAGAAGACTACCTGAAAAGGAACTTAGAAAGAAGGGAACGTCTTGAAAAAGACTACCTGAAAAGGAACTTAGAAAAGTAACGTCTTGAAGAAGACTACCTCAAAAGGTACTTAGAAAAAGAATGTCCTGAAGAAGACTACCTCAAAAGGTACTTAGAAAAGGGAACGTCTTGAAAAATACTTCCTGAAAAGGAACTTTAGAAAAAGGGATGTCTTGAAGAAGATTACCTGAAAAGGTACTTAGAAAAAAGGGAATGCCTTGAAAAAGACTACCTGAAAAGGAACTTTAGAAAAAGGAATGTCTTAAAGAAGACTACCTGAAAAGGTACTTAGAAAAAAGAATGTCTTGAAGAAGACTACCTGAAAAGGTGCTTAGAAATGACGATGATTGTCTTAGAGAAGACCCCCAGAAGGTTCTTTAGAAAAGAATGTCTTGAAGAAGACTACCTAAAAAGGTTCTTTGAAAAAATGTCTTGAAGAAGACTACCTAAAAAGGTTCTTGGAAAAGAATGTCTTGAAAAAGACTACCTGAAGATACTCCTGAAAAGGATGACAATTTGTCTTGAATAAGACTGCTTGAGGAAACTCCTAGAAAGGATCGTGATATTTGTCTTAAAGAAGACCACCTAGAAAAGGTTACGGTGTAATGTATCAACCCATGTATGTAATGCATGATTTATATGTATTTGTAGGATGCTCCAATGGTAGGTTATTGATAACCAAAGCGTATATAGTTCGCTGGAGTTGCAGGTTTGCTTGATAAGATGGGGTGTGATGCTAGCGCGATTTCCCAATACCTGTTTTGTTTAAACTTTGAAGATCGTAGTCAGGAGAAAGATTGATTCGAGGTTGTAAAGTGTGAAGACGCCTTTTCCTTTTGTTATGCGTCTTATGGATTTGCTATCCATTGCCCCAGTATTTTCGTGGAAAAAGATGCTTATGAGGGAAGTGCCCCAGGAAATAGCCTCGTCGGATGCTTCGATGTTTAGATTGAAGGGTGTGCCCTTGATCTCCAGGATATGGAGGGCTATCCTTAGTGTGCTATCCTTTTGAATTTGAATCCTTCCCATGTCTGACATGCCCCTGTTTGTTATTGCTTCGAGATGTGCACCCAAGTCGATTGAACCTTAGGAAGAATGCCCCTAGTTAATAGGATTGTTTGGTTGTATGCCCCTGTGATCTTTGAAATTTTTGTTGCCCCTGTTTAGGAGAACCCCCTAGATGTGGTTTCCCCGACTCCAGGGTCTTTATTAGAAATGATCACCTTTGATTAAACCCATTTCGAGATTTCCTCGATGCTAAGTGTATACTTGTAGATGACGTTGTACCCTTTGAGAAGTAACCCCAATGCGATATGTATGCAAGTTTTGAAATCGAAGTCCGTTATGAATTAGGACTGGATGGTTTTGGAAAGAATGCTTGAAGAAGCACATTGGTTAGAGATAGTTTTAACAAACATAGGAGTCAGTATAACAAATCCTGCTTAACATGCTTTCATGGTTAACCTTGCCTCAATTAGGACTTTTAAATGTTGTAACTTGGCCTGGTTCATGTTTTAAGAAACAATGGATATAAGGCTCAAAATTTATTTAACCCACCCCTTTCTCCTTGATGTTCTCCAGATCCTAAAAATTCGCCTAATCCAATGAATGTGCTTTGTTTACAAGAGAATTGTTTCAGTTCCAATGTTGAGCAAAAGCCTTAGTAGAGATTCAAGCATTGATGGAAAAAAAGTTGTAAAGATCCAAGCATAGACGAGAAGCTTCGATGATTTAGCAGTCACAAGATTGTACTTTGTATTTTACCTTTGTTTTATTTATCCCTTATTTTTGCATGAACCAACTCCTTGAGTTTGATCCATCGGGATGCCCTAATTTTTGCCTAAGTCGTTCTTTTGTTTTCATGGAATTTTCCATTTTGACTTAGCGGGCGTTTTTCTCCTTTTTCTTTCGAATGCTCCTTTTGAAGTACTTGATCCTTGGATATTGAATGTTGTGACTGCCATGTCGATTTTGGTTTGTAAGCTTCTCCTTTGATACTTCCTTGATCTTGAATGATGTAATGAGGAAGAAGATTGTTGTGAATGTTATCTCCATTACTTCCTCAATCTTTGATGAATGCGAGGAAGAAAATATGCTCGAACCTTTGCTTTGCTTGATCCTTATGCTTGAACCTTTGCTTCATTGATTGATTCTCTTGACAACTAAAATACACCATTGAATTAGTTGAAATCTACCCTGCCCCTGGTTGAAATCAAGGTTTATTTGAAAAGTAGAAACAAACTCCAACTCCTGGCTCGAGGGGGTAACTAGCGATTAACATCCTTATATCTCCATTGTTTGGGAAATGAAACAATGCCTGTACATCCTCGGCTCGGTCTTACTTTGAAAGCATATGTTTAGCTGGACTTAGTTATTTGTATTCGTCATTCTCCCTCAAGTTTGTTAATAACCCTAAAAATAGAAGTGTGTGACTGGAAAGTCATAGTAGTGTGTGAATGAAATGAATGAATTGATTCCAAAACCTGCATGGTCATCCCATTAGAATTGCTAATCCGAAGGTACAGCTTTTATCCTGAGCGACACTTAGCGATTGTAGAGTTGAAATTGTGAGCACGGTAAACACCTATTGATCCTAGGGATAATCTCCTTTGTAGATCCACTGACCTTGTTTCACTCCTTAGATTCTTAAACTTGTAGAAGTGAGGGCAACCTCGAATTTTCTTTGGACATGTCAAACCTGGCGGGAATAAATCGTTAGCGGTGGGTTTTCGTCGTATCGGAACTTCATGAGTTTCCTTTGACTGAACCTCTTTTGCTTTTCCTAAGGATAGTATCACCTATGACCCTTTTTTCTTGGTGTGGGGCTGACATATGTCGAATTCCCTCCATCGTAGTTATGCCTCTTTGTTCAGGATATTGCCCCAGTTGGACTAATCCTTGCCCCCAGGTTATCGTAGAGCGTCCTCGAAAGTTTGATATGTTCTAAGATGAACCCCTTTATACCTAGATACATCTTGAGTGTATCTATGAGGGAACTCTTTGTTGAACTAATCCTTGCTCGATGACAACCTTCATTGTATTCATAATCCTGTTATGACAAGGCATGGACATGCGGCTGGCATGGCGAAATGCATCTTTTTTTTTCTTTAGCAAGACTAAGATCTTTTATTCTCCTTGCTCCGTAGTCTACGATCCTTTGATTTTTTGGGAGTTTCGGGAAACCGGCTAGCATGGTTGGTATGGATGCGGGCGAAGATAGAAATGCAAATGTGAATGTATGACTGCATGAAAATGCAAATGCACGCGTAAGCGAGAGACTCCTTATATTGTAACTCCGTGTATGCAATGCAGACGTGTAACATATGATCCTAGGGATAGCCTTAGAGGCGACATTAGACCCTCTTGGAATCTTTACAGGGTAAATGTTATGACACGCTAAGGGAAATCCCTTGGATTCGAGAGTATGCAGAAGATAGAGGCTAGTGACTGTTCAAGACAGTCACTCAATCTCATGGCCATCGAGAGGCCAATCAACGTGTACCAATGAATTTGTCCCTCGTGGGAAGGTTCTCTATGCGGAACACAACCTATATAAGGACGATATGGACGAAGAGCAATCCCTACAGGCTAGGGATGTGATGTGTAAATGGAGATCCAAACCCTACAAGTTCGAGGGTGCGCGGGAATGAGCATGGAGTGACCGTTCAGGACAGTCACTAGATTTCATAGCCATCGAGAGGCCAATCGAACGCATGCTAGTGAAGTTGTCCTTCGGGGAAGGACGCGTCATTGTGAAAACACGTAGATGTAACAAAAAATCCCTATATGCTAGGGAGTGCGTAGGTGTAGGCACGAGGTGACCGTTCGAGACAGTCACTAGATCGCATGGCCATCGAGAGGCCAATTGACGTGCGTTAATGGAAATGTCCTTCGTGGGAAGGACGCGTAGTTGTAAGAATACAAGGATAAAAAAAAATATCCCCACAGGCTAGGGGATGCATAGATGGTGATGTCCTTCGTGGGAAAGGCATGGTCTTCAGAAATTAGAGTCCCTATATGCTATGGACCACGTAGGGACACCTGCAAAATCGAAACGCATAGATATTCGAAGTATATAAATTGCAAACATATAAAGAGCACAGCGGCACAAAAGTCCTAGGTTCATAGGTTCGATGTAGCGGCTCTAGGGAGCCTACCCTTTTTTTGGGAGTGTTCTAGAAGGTCTCATGGGGTCGTTCGTAGCCTCCGAGACTTTTTGTCTCTTCGGATTTTGGAACAACTCATTTTATCCATGAGGTTCGAATTTTTGGGGTAGGATCTCGGAGAGATCAGCTAAGTATCCAGTCCAGCCCTCCACAAAGTCAAGCTTCGTTTCGGACCTTTCCGAATACCCAACCCACTCCGAGTGGAGTTATCAGTGAGACTCGTAGGCGATTCATGTCCCCTAGTGGTCTCAAAGTTAACTCCCACACTTAGGTTTGACAACAATTTTATATATCCCAGAAGATGCAATAATAATAGCAAATATTCACATAAATAAATATTTAATTAAATTGCAGTAATGAAATTGCAGAGGAAAATAAATAAATAAAATTTAAATATTTACTAACCTCGAAATCCAGCCGCTTACAATTTACAAAATGCAATGCACATCCAATATTTAAATAAACAGTCATTATTTAAATAAACAGGTATTTATTAATTGATGTAAAAGGCGAAATTATAAATAAATAAATAAAATAATTTTTTTTTAAATATTTACATATAAAGAAAAATAAACCCTAATTTTGGCTAATTAGCCAAACCCTGAAAATTTCGCCAAAAACCTAAACCGTTTGCCACAAACCTAAACCTAAACCCTCTCAAGCCTTAGGAACATAGTAATTCACTGTTAAGTTATCCCCAGCAGAGTCGCCAGCTGTAGCAACCTGCCTAAAAATTAGACTTAGAGAGTCGCCACCTATTCTAAAGGGCGAATAGGAAACCCTACGCAGTATAGAGATCAGGGTAAGATACTATATTCAGGTCGAGGGAAGGTGTTAGGCACCCTCAACCCTTTCCTAAAGGCTAACATTCAAAGATAAAGGTTTATGGCAAGGTTTATAAAGAAAGGTGACAAACAGTTAATAGGGTTAAAGACATGATTAAGATTTGGAGGAAGGGGACTCGCCTTGTTGCCAAGTGCCTACGTACCTCCTTATGGAGGATCAGAGTCTACGTAGTTCGGGGCACAGGATTGTACGCCTTAGAATTGATTATAGAGATTGTGTGAAGTTGTTTTGAAATTGTTTTGAGGCTCTTCGAATTGCCTATCGCAGTTTGAATTTGATTTGAAAGGGCATTTTGAGTTGCCCAGGATAAAA
The DNA here is from genome assembly GCF_029867415.1 of Vicia villosa. Taxonomy (NCBI): domain Eukaryota; kingdom Viridiplantae; phylum Streptophyta; class Magnoliopsida; order Fabales; family Fabaceae; genus Vicia; species Vicia villosa. The sequence goes on from NC_081181.1 coordinate 6,047,714, forward strand.
ATCCTGTAGTATCGTGGTTTAGTGTATTTTAGATGTTTCGGGCGTACAACCCTGATTTGGCACAATTAACCGCAATGATCAATAGGTTTGATCACCATAGTTAAAAGATTGGGGTTTTGCACCATTACCAATTCAAATCGATTGATTCGATTATCACTAATAATGAATTAACGTATTTTATTATTTTATGAATTTGTATTTTTATACTGTTACCTCTCATAACCGATTAATACGATTACAAATAATAACAAATTGATAAGGTATGCTAATCATCATAACCAATAAGATGGTTAAAACCATTTAGCAAAATAATGTTTATTTTAATTTATAGGATTTGATTAATTAAATTAATCGATTATTAACCATCGCGACCAATAAATTTAGTCGAAATGAATAATAAATTGAATCCTAATATTTTGGCCAAATGGCCAATGGGATTAGGTAAACCCTAATACCTTACATCACTGTTCTAGGGTTCTTTAGGATTTATATTATTAAAATAAATTAAATCAATTAAGTCGAATAATCGACATAATCAAATAATCGGGAAATAACCTAAATCCTAAATTTAATTTCCTAATCCTAATTGTATTATAATCTTAATTAAATAAATTATTGAATTAAACCTAATTAAAATAACAATTTAATCTAATAATAATAATTAAGTAAATATATAAAAACCTGGATAGAAATCCTGTGTGGTGGCCTCTTAAGATCCCATGATGTGCCTTCAGCTTGCTTACGTTAGATCTGGATTGTAGAGATATCTGTGGTATATGGAGGAGGACGTACCATGGTCATTCGTTAGGATGCTGCATAGAACTCATGATTAAATATGGGCAAACAAACACCAAAAATAATTGTTGACGCCAGGAATCGAGCCTGCGTCCTAACAATTACATGCCCCTGAAATTAACCAACTGAGCTGAACTGCATTGGCTGATAAACAATTACTTGAATAAAATAATATATGAAACAAACATAAATGATAAAAGTCAGAAACAAATCTCAAACTGGGGTCCACAGTCGCGCAAACAGCCAATCAAAAGAAAAGGGTGGAAGTTGGAATGTTGACCGTCGAATTGCCTTGTGCCACGCGTATGGAGAGAGGGTATCTGCTTTGACCATCCAATAGGGAGTCAAGAAAAGGCCACGCGTGCCACCGGGAAACGCAGCGCCGCCGGAGAACCGAAGAACTCCTTCTTCTCCGATGAGATCCACAACTGCGACCTGCAAAAAACGGACTAAATGGAAAAACAAAAGGTTGCTTCCCACCCGAAATTTCCTCCTGAATCCGAATATTCCCTTCATTTTTCTTGAAAATGAACGTAGCTATGGTTCCGAAGGACTTCATCTCGGAAGCCCTAGCCATGGTGTCTCACCGTCCTTGCGTTAAACCTTCCATGTAATGGCTTCAATCGACTCTAAACGCTATCACGAACTCAATTATACTGTTAGCATGCATTAAAACACCACAATATGCAAGCAATAGTAATCAGAATATAAGTGAAGGTGATGAACACGGGATGCTCATCTCAGACACTACCAGGCTTCGTTCTTCATTCCATCTTACCCCTTGGCCTCTCAGAAGTCAATTAGAATGTCTGACAGAGATGGTAAATCACCCCCAACCCTAAAACGAAAGTCCCTCTTTTATGTGATTTTTTGGATTTTTGAGGAGGCTTCAAGGGCTAGGGTTTCCTCTTATTTTTCGTCCCCCTTCTGATCTGCATATTCCTTTCTATATATATGTGGTGCATTAGGGTTTCTATGGGCTTGGATTATCACTTACCAAGAGAAAAGAAAATTTGAACAAATAAAATGCTTTTTTTATTATATTTTTTTTCTAATATTTCTCTACCATCAACCCAAACAAATTTCAATGATATTATGACCATGACTTGCTTTGGAAAATAATCCTTGTGCATTCTTTAAAATATCTCCATCATTTTATCTAATTTAAATTGAATTTAATTGACTAAAATTCAATATAAAAGAAATAACAATAAAAAATGGAAGAATGGATTTAAAGATCTTTATATGTGTCATGGAGGTGTTTGAAATATGTGAGAGACCTTGAGATCCATTTTAGGCCTTGGGGATTCAAAATCCTTTGATGAAATGCAAACCCTAACTTTGAGACCCTCGATTAGGATATTGTTGCTTGAGAAGAACCCTTGAGCCTTGAGTTTGCAGATGCATAGAGGAGGGCAAATTTTGGGGTATGACACAAGGACCCATCAGGTTTCTTATAAACATAGGAACAGGTCTTTAGTCACCTTTTAACATACCCTGTTGAGTTTCTTCCAATTTAAACCAGACTTTAAACAAGCTAAGTTTGTCTCAATTTTACATTGAGTACACCTTTTGGAATGAGAGACATGGACAGTCTCTGTCACCCTTATCTTCATCAATCTTCCTTAGCAGAGTCTAGGACCCATGTTTGCTTATCCTCAGCAAGAGTAAGCCTTCATCTTGGGCTTTAAACAAGAAGTCTCACTAGATAATCTTTCTGCCAATCATTTTAACCAAAAACCCCTGGAAAGGGTTAGCCTCCAAATCATTCTTTCATCTTAATAAAAAACCCCTGGAAAGGGTTAGCCTCCAAAATCACTTCTTCAAAAAAACAAAGATTCATTTCTCTTAGGAGATAATTTCCCCAAAAGAGTCCAAAACCCCTGGAAAGGGTCAGCCTCCAAAAACATGACAAAAATCAGTCTTTCAACAGCAATTTTACCAGCTGAGTCAAAATCCCTGGAAAGGGTTAGCTTCCAAAAGAAATATGTCTTTTAATAAATAAACCCTTCAATAGAGTCAAAATCCAACAAAAACAGTTAGCCTCAACCTTGGGCTTCATACAAGGCACCAAAAAAAAAACAATAAGTTCCCCTGTTAATAGTCAGCCTCAACCTTGGGCATTGTACAAGGCAGATAATAGAGTCTCCCCTAGTGAGTCCTTCATTGTTCAGTAGCCATAACCTTGGGCTTTGTACAAGGCAGATAAACCATATTTCATATGTCAAAGATTCCTAACATCTAGGATCTTTTCCCATAGAGTCATCCATACTCAGTTTATTTAAGAGTCCGCCACAACCTTGGGCTTCATACAAGGCAGAAAATAATATTTCCCCTAGTTAGAGTCAGCCTCAATTCTGGGCTTTGTACAGAACACCAAATAAAACCCATCAAAATAGATTTTCCCTAAGTAGAGTCAGCCTCAATTCTGGGCTTTGTACAGAACATAAAAATCCCTTGTAAATTAATCCCCAGTGGAGTTTTCTCCCAGAGTCATAATAGTAATCAATCAATCAAAAAGCCTCAAGCTTGGGCCTCATACAAGCCAGTTAAAAAATCAAATCTTTTATATAGTAGATAGACATAGCTTATCTCTGTAGAGAGATCTTTCCTCTATCTCACCACATTCAAACAAACAAACATTACACATTTCAATTTCAATCAAAGTATCCCATTTAGGACTCTGAAAGACATGCTCTGGCACATCCCCAGACTTGTACACTTTCACTAATTTGGACGAGCATCTTTCTTTCATTCAAGAGATACTAGCATACTTGCAAACACACAAGTAAGGTCACTCTCTTAATGAAATGAATCCAGTTATTCTGTCACCCTTTAAATGTTTGTGGTGGAATAGTAGAAATACCTCTCTATAAAGATGACTTCATGTCTCTTTACTGTAAACAGAGATTTAATTCAAGCTTCAACCTTGAGCTTCAAGCAAGGCACCCAAAAATAATTAATAATTAATTAGTTCCCCGAACTACATTAAGCTCTGACTTCCATTAGGGATATGTAGGCATGAGGTTCACAAGGAATCTCAGCGAGCTAATAAAATACCAAAAATAGTCAGTCATTCTGTCTGTCTGTCTTTCTTTTAATCAATTCAATTCCTTCTCCTAATACAAAGGAGAAACTTTCCCAATAATCATTAGCAGCACAAACACATTTTAGACACAGAGAAGGTTCCTGTAGAGTACTACAGATATGTAGGGTGTTTAAACACTTCCCTATGTATAACCGACCTCCCGGACTCCAGAATTTCTAGTCTAGGTGAAATCCCCACACTTAGCAAACTCCTAGGGTTTAGTTGAGATCTTTTTTCCCCTTTCCTACTCGTAGGACAAATAAGAAAGTTCGTGTGATATCGTAGGAAGAACGGAAATAAAATTCATCCCGCCACGGGCGCATTCTTATAACACCCTTCTAATACCCCGCATAAATAATAAATAATAATCAGAGTAAACATGAAAAAGGGCATTACAACTTCCAAATAATTAAACAATAATACTCATGTCATGCCATAAAAGAGAACGTCAACCAAATTTATTCAGATCATCATGTTTATCACAGCGGAATTATCTTTAACATCTGAATAATAAACAGCCAAGTCACAGACTTAAAGCATCAACATAAAAATCCATCCGAAATAAAAAGAGTTTAACAAATAACTCTAAACGACGCCCCCAGTGTTACAATATCAGAGCATGACACCGACGCTATACCAAATAAACTGACTCATGAGTTAATCCTCACCGAGCCAAAAGCCGCTACTTGCCAATCTGAAATCATCAAAGTAAGGGTGAGTCTCATTCACAATTAACAAATGTTATCGAATCATAAACAATAACACATCATAGTCACATTATTCATCCAATTTCGTTATATTCAGATTGTCAGGAAGTACTCATCAACACACAACACAAATAGAATACATTACCAAGAGGCAACACCATAATTCATCCAAACAAATCATAACCATTACACAATCATCACATATTATAACATTGGACAATCTTCCATTCATGTTATAATAACACAAGTAACCTAATGCAAATGCAACTATATGCATGTGGTACCAAAATCTGGGATAACCCAACTCACCGATCCACCATCGTCAAGGATACGGCAACACCCACTCACTAATTCCACACAATGGGAATTAGCTACCACTGATCCACCATCGTCAAGGATCAGCCACATAATGATTATGAATGCATGTATCAACCATAACATGCTTATCACCCACATAAATCAACCAAATGTCATAATCATCAACCACCACAATAATCAATAGCCATACACAGTTATGCTATTTCTCAACCACACTAAAATACATATTTTACATCAACAATATATGTATAACAAACATCAATTACTCCCATAACATCATAACAGGTAAATCATTCATTATACAGTGCAACAACGATAACACCCCTCACAATCGTGTACCAAGTACAACAAAGCAACTCATCAACGACAGAGTATTTACCTCATCATTCCTCAAAACACATGATAACCATATTTACCATGAACAACACCCATTTGCACAATTAACAGAAGCAACCACATTATCACAACATACATCATTGCACATATTCAATTAGGTACACAACAACCATTGCACCTCATCAGCTATGCAAAACCAGAATAAACCACATTTGAAGAAAACGATACTTTTTAAAATAAAAATCAAGTTGTTATTGTTTTATTCATTTCATATGGTAGAACATTCAATTTAAGGAACAACGTCCAAAACGGCGTCTAAAACGGACTTACGGTTTGAAAGTTACACATCTTTAACTTTTTACAAGAAAACAGTTATCGCTACAGCACGCGGCGCAACCAAAGTTCGCGGCGCGACCTGAAGCACGCAAACACGTTCGCGGCGCCAACCTATGCACGCGACGCGATGCGAGAAAACAAGTACGCCTTCGCGGCGCGCACCTACCTTCGCGGCGCGAACTGGCAAAAGTCAGAGCTTTCATCGCATTTGACAGCATTACGGGATTTACCCCAAAATCCCCAAAACCAAACCAAGTTATGTTATGAACCTCAAATACCACCATATCAGCCACATACATGTTATAACACAAATATAACACACAAAGAGGATCATTTAATCATCATAACAATCATATAATCATACAATTCATCAAATCATACAACTCCCCTCAAAATCATCCCAAAACCCCAATCCATCATATAACCAATTGACACAAACAATGCATCTAAATCAGTCCTATTATCTATGATACGATAAAAGATATTAACCGGAAGAGTCCCCCCTTACCTTAGCCAAAGATCTTGATTAGCCCTCTTCCTCTTCTGATCCTCTTTCACGTATCAGCTTTCCAATCTCTCATCTCCTCTGCTCTGCTTTTCACGTTCCTTTTTCCTTTTTCCCAATTTCCTTATTTCCTTTATTTTATGAAAACATAAAATAATTAGTAATGGGCTTACTCCCTTAGCACCCCCATACTACTAATCTCACCATTCTAGCCCAATGGCCCTTAATCCATAATTTTCCAATAATTCAACAAAATACCAAATAATTCTAAATAATAATTTAATTTCCGATTAAATTAAAATTAGAAAATATGGGGTGTTACAATTCTCCTTCCAAATTTCGCGTGAAGGGTCTAGCGTGCCGTCCTCCCAAGTGAAACGGGGAGGTAAAACAAACGACAACCACAGAAAAATGGCGACTCTGCTGGGGATATAAGTGTTAAAAAACCTTGGTTTTTCATCCAAACCAATGGTTGACCTGTTGCTGGTCCAGCCCCAATGAGGAATTAGGGATGCCAAATTCCCCCTCAAACAAGAGAGGTCCTGCCTAACCTCTGTGTCATTTCATGTGTTTGCTGCATTTATATTTGTTTATTTTGTTTATTCTGTATCGGGAAAGGGCTTGATTCCCCCTTGTGGTGAGAAATCCTATACCCGGATTTGAGTGTAACATAAGATAGGATGGAGGATGTCTTCCCGGTGAAGACCCTCTAATCTTGGTTTCCAAGTCTACTCTTGGGATTTGCCTGGCTGGTTGTGATTAACTGCGCCACTGCATTCCGAGACTGATTTGTACCAGGAGGACCTAGAAACCCATTAACCCCACTTAAAGCCTTTTTTAGGACGTAGAGCGGTGATTACGAAAGTAATTGTCACGCAGATACTACACTCAGAGAAAACTCTCTTATAGATACCAATCAACGTATCTTTAAGGTTGAGCAAAAACTCTGAGACCCCAAGAACCCGTTCTACAGGTACAAAAATCCTTATCCTTAGTTTACCATTGGGGCGAGGTTTGCGTTTTGACTTCATGACCACTATACCCTTCAACGCCATGTTTGTTTAAAACTCTTGTGTGTGCATTCATGCATTCATGCATCATTCATTAATAACAACTAAAAACAAAAGAGTCTTTTTCGAGTCGTTTTTCAAGGAAACTAAATAACGAACGTTTTGAACTTCATAGAAAGAGAGAAACAGAGAAAGGACTTAAGGATCTATACCATGGATTACGGAAGAAAGAGAGCTAGGAAATACACCTTCAAGATTCCCCAGGTCGAGGAACTGGGAAAGCTCGGAAAACTGGTGGTCAACCCCCAGGCTTTCAAGGAGAAGTATGGAAAACTTCTGCCTTTGCTCAATACCAACATTGTGGATGGGATCCTTCCCACCTTGGTACAGTTTTACGATCCAACGTATCACTGCTTCACCTTTCCAGATTATCAGCTCATGCCTACGTTGGAGGAGTACTCTCGTCTGATTGGAATACCCGTGTACGCGCAAGATCCGTACTCCGGTTTGGAAAAGAATCCTGACGACATTATCATTGCTGCAACTACTCCTTTGAACGTAGTCGACATCAGAACTCATATGGTGAGTAGAGGAGGAATTCAAGGATTGCCCTCCAAATTCCTGTTTGATCAAGCTCGGTACTTCGTCAGCATCCAAGATATGAGCGCATTTGAGGAAATCTTGGCTTTGCTTATCTACGGATTGTTTTTGTTTCCTAACATTAACGATTTCGTCGACATCAACGCAATTAAGATCTTCTTAATTGGAAATCCAGTTCCAACCTTGCTTGCGGATGCTTATCACTCTGTGCATTCAAGAAACCTGCAGCGAGGAGGATTAATCGCATGTTGCGTACCTTTGTTATACGAATGGTTCGTTTCGCACCTGCCAAAGTCTAGCACTTTCTGGAACATGAGGGATGGCCTTTACTGGTCACAGAAAATCATGTCTCTCACTCATACAGACATTAATTGGTGTAGTCCTGACAACGACGAAACCAAGATCATCTTCAGTTGCGGAAGTTATCCCAACGTACCCCTTATTGGAACTAAGGGAGGAATCAGCTACAATCCAGCTTTAGCCCATCGTCAATACGGCTATCCCATGAAAAATATACCAAGTAGCATCCAATTGGAGGGTCTGTTCTTCAAGAATATCGACGATCATGGCAACATGCTGAAGAAGGAAATTGTCCAAGCCTGGCGTCTTGTTCACAGCAAAGGGAGAAGATTGTTAGGAAAACATCTTTGCATCTCCCTAGATCCTTACCTTCAATGGGTACGCGTCAGAGCATTCAAGCTCAGGATGCCATATCAGCATCAAGAACCCATTCCCCTAAGGGAACCAATATACCTTTTCTCCACCGATGTTGAAAAATTACAAGCGGCATTAAACAAGGTATGCCAAGAAAGGAATGCTTGGAGGAACAAGTATCGAATCGTCAACACGGAAAATGTTGAGATTCAAAACATCCTAAGAAGGAAGGATGAGTTACTTGAAGTACTCGATCGACAAGTGTCACAAACGTCACTTTCTCATCATATCCCTCCTGCTTCCTGGATCATCGATCAGCTCACGTCAGAGAACGCTCAGCTCAAGAAATAGAAGAAGATGTTAGAACGTGAAGTCGGTTCTTCGTCAAAGTTTTAGAGTCCTTTCTCTCAGTTTCTCTGTTTTCTTTTTCAAAGTGTGTAAAAAACGGCGTTTTCGCTAAATTAATAAAAGTTTGATGTTTCATAACGTAATTATGGTGTTTCCTTGAAAAAAAATTAACTTAATTGCATATCATACATCGCTTTAGTCGTACGCACTAACACGAGAATTGTCGCGGATCTAATAGTCACTTTCCTTTCTCTAGAAAGAGAGGAGGAGAAGGAGGTGAACCAAGACTTTCAAGCTGTCTCATCCATACAACACTCGTTCAAGTCGCAAGAAAAGAATGGAAGACTTTGAGCAAGAGAATGAAGAACTCAAAGAAGAGATTAATACTCTTAATGGTACTATTGAAAGACTTAATAGTATGGTAGAAGCCCTGGTAGTTGTGCAGAATCGACCAACGCCAGAAGAACCACAAAGGACTGTGGTTTCCGAGATTATTTCTACTCCCATTCCTCAGTATACCATGCTGCCCGATCGACCTTGGGGCATGCCGTATAACTTTACTCCAGAAGGGTACATACCTCCAGTTTCTGAAGTTCCAAGAGCTACAATGGAGATGCAACCACCGGAGGGTTACAAACCTCTGGAAATTGAAGTTCCAAGAGCAACGGCAATGGGTTTCACACAACAGAATGCTGAGATTCCAAGATCTGCTGTCATGGCTTCTCCACAGCCCATTATGCATACTTTTCCTCCACAGGGCGGACAAGTATATCATCACGCTCCAAGTGAGGATGCTGGCGTGTATGAAAGATTGGACGAGTTCCAGGAACAGTTTCTGCAAATGCAGAAGGAACTCAAGACTCTTCGAGGACAAGATCTATTTGGAAAGAATGTTGCAGACCTCTGTCTGGTTCCAAATGTTAAGATTCCTCACAAATTCAAAGTACCAGATTTCGAGAAGTACAAAGGGAATTCATGCCCACAAAGTCATCTCGTAATGTACGCTCGAAGAATGTCAACTCAGACTGATAATCAACAATTACTCATTCATTATTTTCAAGACAGCATGACTGGTGCTGCACTCAAATGGTACATGAACTTGGACAGTTCAGAGATTCGTACTTTTCGAGACCTTGGAGAGGCCTTCGTCAAACAGTATAAGTACAATTTGGATATGGCTCCCGACAGAGATCAACTCCGGGCCATGACTCAAAAGGATAGAGAAAGCTTCAAGGAATACGCTCAAAGATGGCGTGAAGTTGCTACTCAAATTTGTCCACCACTTGAAGAGAAAGAAATGACAAAAATCTATCTCAAAACTTTGAGTCCATTTTACTACGGACGAATGGTTGCAAGTGCACCAAGTGACTTTACCGAGATGGTAAACATGGGTGTACGTTTAGAAGAAGCAGTTCGGGAAGGACGCTTGAACAAAGAACCAGAACCTTCTATTGGTCCAAGGAAGTATGGAAGCTCTTTCCAGAAGAGAAAGGATCAAGATGTCAGCAATGTCTTGCACAAAATCAAGAAGAAATTTCAACCTCAAGTTGCAACAATAACTCCGGTTGTTAACTCGGCACCAGCTTACCAACCTCAGGTCTCGCAACAACAAATTCAACAAAGGTCGCAGCAACCTCAGCAGCAGGTTCGACCTCCAAATTCCAACAACAATCGGGTTCCAAGGTATCCTGCCTTTGATCCCATACCAATGCCGTATGCGGAATTATTTCCAACATTACTGGCAAAAGGACTCATTCAGACAAGGAGTCCTCCAAATCCTACAAACGGTTCCTCACCATGGTATAAGGCTGACCAATCTTGTCCCTATCATCAGGGGGCACCAGGTCACAATATTGAGAACTGTTTCTCTTTCAAGATTGACCTCCAACGATTAGTGAAGAGTGGAATGCTATCCTTCAAAGATACTAGTCCAAACGTCCAAGCAAATCCTTTGCCGCAGCATAAAGAAGCTTCAGTAAATTTCATAGATCAACACCCTAACGTCATTCAAATCTACGACATTCGTCAGATAGGGGAAAATCTTGTCAAGATGCACGCTAAACAAGCTGGGTACGGCCATGTACCACCTCACAACTACTTCACATGCGATATTTGTCCAAAGAATAATCAAGGATGTGCCGTAGTTCAAGCTGCATTACAAGAACAAATGGACTTAGGATGGATTCAACATATCCGACTCAGGACTGAACATGACATCAACATGGTTCAAGGATGTCCAGGAGAATTCAAAATCTACAAAGTTGAAGATCTTGAAGGATCGGTAGTCAGGTTCCATAAAACTTTAAATGGACTTGCCTACTTTGGAACAGATTTCCACGCTTACAGTAGATGCAGAATTTGTCGAAGAAATTCACGAGGATGTTTGCGTGTTCGTAACGACATTCAAAAGCTGATGGATGACAATACCATTACTGTTCTTGCCAACAGAGAAATGATGAAGTCTTTACCGAATCTCCCCAAATTAATCAAGTTGAACCAATGCAAGCTAAGTACGATAGCAGGAAGACAGCAATCGCACCGCTAGTCATCTACTTACCAGGTCCTGTACCGTATGAGTATTTTGGAAGATTTCTGTATGCTATACTACATTAAAGTCTAAAGTTCGTTAAACTTGCAAACTTTGGCATTTTAGAAGATTTTTGTGTGCTATATACTACATAAAAGTCACAAAATTTGTTATATTTGCAATCTTTGGTATTTATGAAGATTTTCATGTGTTATACTACATAAATGTCACGAAGTTCTTTAAACTTGCAAATTTTAGTATTTTGAAATATTTTTGTGTGCTATACTACATTAAAGTCACGAAGTTCATTAAACTTGCATACATTGGTATTTTGGAATATTTTCATGTGCTATACTAAATAAAAGTTACGAACTTCATTAAACTTGCATACATTGGTATTTTGGAAGATTTTCGTCTGCTATACCATAAAAAAGTCAAGAAGTTCGTATAACAGGCAAATTTGGTATTTTGGAAGCTTTGTGTGTGCTATACTACACTAAAGTCATAACGTTTGATAAACTAGCATACATTGGTATTTTGGAAGATTTTCGTGTACTATATACTACATAAAAGTCACGAAGCTCGTTAAACTTCCAAAATTTGGTATTTTGGAAGATTTTCATGTGCTATACTACATTAAAGTCAAAAGTTCGTTAAACTTTCAAACTTTGGTATTTTGGAAGATTTTTGTGTGCTATACGACATAAAAGTCACGAAATTCGTTAAATTTGCAATCTTCGGTATTTATGAAGATTCATGTGCTATACTACATAAATGTCACGAAGTTGTTTTAACTTGCAAAATCTAGTATTTTGAAATATTTGTGTGAGCTATACTACATTAAAGGCACAAAGTCCATTAAACTAGCATACATTGGTATTTTGAAACACTTCTGTGTGCTATACTACATAAAAGTCACGAAGTTCATTAAACTTGCAGACATTGGTATTTTGGAAGATTTTCGTCTGTTATACTATAAAAAGGTCAAGAAGTTTGTATGACAGGAAAATTATGGTAATTTTGAAGATATCGTCTACTATACTACATTAAAGTCACAAAGCTCGTAAAACTTGCATACATTGGTATTTTGAAAGATTTTCGTGTGCTATACAACATATAAGTCACCAAGTTCGTTAAACTAGTAAATTTTTGTATTTTTGAAGATTGCCATGTGCTATGCTACATAAATGTCACGAAGTTCGCTAAACTTGTAAACAATTGTATTTTGGCAGATTTCTGTGTGCTATATACTACATAAAAGTCACGAAGTTTTTTAAAATTTCAAAATTTGGTCTTTTGGAAGATTTTCGTCTGCTATACTACACAAAAGTCACGAAGTTCGTTAAACTTGCAAATTTTAATATTTTAGAAGATTTTCGTGTGCTAAACTACATAAAAGTCACCAAGTTCGTTAAACTTGCATATATTGGTATTTTGGTAGATTTTCGTGTGATATACCACATAAAAGTCACAATGTTTGTTATACTTGCCAAATTTAGTCTTTTGGAAGATTTTCGTGTGCTATATACTACATAAATGTAACGAAATTTGTAAACTGACAAAATTTGTTCTTTTGGAAAATTTTCGTGTATTACTACATAAAAGTTAAGAAGTTCGTTAAACTTGCAAATTTTAATATTTTGGAAGATTTTCATGTGCTATACTACATAAAAGCCACGAAGATCGCTAAACTTGTATACATTGGTATTTTGGCAGATTTCCGTGTTCTATATACTACATAAAAGTCACGAAGTTTTTTAAACTTTCAAAATTTGGTCGTCTGGAAGATTTTCATGTGCTATACTACACAAAAGTCACGAAGTTCGTTAAACTTGCAAATTTTAATATTTTGGAAGATTTTCGTATGATACACTATATAAAATTCACGAAGTTTTTTAAATTGCAAATTTTGGTATTTTGGAAGATTTTTGTGTGCTATACTACATATAAGTCACGAAGTTCGTTAAACTTATATACAATTGTATTTTGGCAGATTTCCGTGTGCTATATACTACATAAAAGTTACGAAGTTTTTTAAACTTTCAAAATTTGGTCTTTTGGAAGATTTTCGTATGCTATACTACATAAAAGTTACCATGTTCGTAGAAGTTGCATACATTGGTATTTTGGTAGATTATCGTGTGATATATTACATAAAAGTCATGAAGTTTGTTAAAGTTGCAAAATTTAGTCTTTTGGAAGACTTTCGTGTGCTATATACTACATAAAAGTAACGAAATTTGTTAAACTAACAAAATTTGGTCCTTTGGAAGATTTTCATGTGCTTCTACATAAAAGTCACAAAGTTCCTTAAACTTTCAAATTTTAATAATTTGGAATATTTTCATGTGCTATACTATATAAAAGTCACGAAGTTTGTTAAACTTGCAAAATTTTGTCTTTTGAAAGATTTTTCGTTTGCAATACTACATAAAAGTCAAGAAGTTCGGTAAACTTTCATATTTTGGTCCTTTGGAAGATTTTCATGTGCTATACTACATAAAAGTCAAGATGTTTTTTAAACTTGCAAAACTTTGTCTTTTGCCAGATTTTCGTGTGCTTATACCACATAAATGTCAAGAAGTTCGGTAAACTTTCAAAGTTTGATCCTTTTAAAGATTTTCGTGTGCTACATTAAAGTCACGAAGTTCATTAAACTTGCATACATTGGTATTTTGGAAGATTTCCGTGTGTGATCGCGACTTTACGTGTCTATAAATCTGATAACTGCAAGTGCACAGTCGTGTCGTGTAGTTTTAAAAGATATCGAATCCACAGGGACTATGAATCGATCTACCGTTATCTAAGGTTACTATGTAAAGCTAGGGCTACTAATATTTCGATTGTTCTTAAGGGAAAGTGAGTGAAAAATTAAGAATAAAATAAAAGACAGATATCAGTATGTATTTCGTTTAACTTAAGGTGATCCGAAGGTCCATTGGCTTTTGCATAATTTAATTAAAAATCTTTACTAATTCAATTGATTAAAAATCCTCGTCTCAAACTTTCGCTCTATTGATTTAGATTACTGTCCTAATCCTAATGTACGCTTTCGCCATCCCATTAGATTTTAGAAAAGCTTTTTGGAAACAACGTAATTAATAAAATGCCCGTTTTATGAAGTTGTTATCTATTTAAATCTCCTAATCTCAAACTTTCGCTCTGTTGACTCGGAACATGCTAATATCCCTAACGTACGCTTTCGCCATCCCGTCGGGTGTAAAAACAATTTTTGAAAATAAATAAGTTCTAATAAGTTTTAATACGCTTTCGCCATCCTTAAAACTAATGTCTTATGTCTACTATCCAGTTAAAGATCTCAAACTTTCGCTCTGTTGATTTTAACCTTTGACCGTCTTAACCCCTCAAACTTTCGCTCTATTGGTTTTAAGACTTACTAATTAAATTAGACATACAGACCAAAAACAGGTGATAGTTAATAAAATATAATTAAGCCAATTTATTTCGGATCCCTACGGTTAACTTACTTTACATACCGATATCATAATAATTTAGCCAGACATATTAATATGGTTAAACATGCATAAATCGGTTTGGTTCATAATAATAGGCATAGTAATTGGCATACAATATATCATGCAAATAAATATAAATAAAGGCGGTAAATAAAAACCTGAATTAAATAAATGGTAATTGAATCTTCGAGTACTGAACTTCCACCACAGGCTGGCTGGATCGTTCTTCGAATGGCAGTAAATAAAACAAGGAAATAAACGCGATAAATCTAACGTAAGGCTAGATCTATAAAAAGTTCACAACAATTTCCAGTGTAGAAATCGTTGTGAGAAAATAAGCGTTTGAATGAAAGCAGAATAAAGAAATACGGTTCGCGGTACAATTTCGGCAGCACTTCGTTGGCAGGAAATCGGACTCCTTGAAAGTGAGGTAGCAGGTCCTATTTATAGGAGAGGTTTTGCTGTGACGTTGCGTGAAAAGTGGGGATTTTGCAGACTGGGTGTGGAGACGTGCGTCTCCATTTCTTCAGGAAGCAGCCTTGACTGATTTGAGACGTGCGTCTCAAGTGGAGAAGATGTAGGAGCAGTTGGAGACGGGCGTCTCCTCTTGGTGACGTGGCACAAGAACGTTGGAGACGTGCGTCTCCACTTGCTGGGAAGGTTTGGGCCACGCGCCTTTGGTTCCATAGTGGGCTGAACTGTCTCTTTTGGGCCTTTTGGGTCCTAATTGCACCCCTCTTTCACTTCAGCACTCCTTTTTCATCTTTTAGGCATAAATATTGGTCATTTAAGCTCCATTTTCTTTCCTTTTCGCAAATAGTCGTAATCAGAGTGTAAAACCTGAAACAAAGCAAATACTCGCGTAATATCATAATAAATTAACATAATAAATGGAAAATGCTATAAATATCTATGGATTTCAAGCTAAATATACGATATAAAATCGTGTTATCAAATTCCCCCAGACTTGAACCTTTGCTTGTCCTCAAGCAAAATAATAAGATAAAGATAAATGAAACACACTTCCACCACGTCGTTCGGTCATACTCAGCTACATAGTGTTCTTATTTGAAAATAATGATAATGATCCTAGTAATAAACTTATAGTAACAACACTAAACAACTCCCAGTATGCATACCAATCCGAATCATGCCATTATAGCTCGACCTTTTTTTGACTCGTCATCATGTTTCACCCTTTTCATTCGCGCGCAATCACATTAAGCCCATTATCTTGACACGCACTTAGCAGAGTAGTCGGTTAGTGACTATGATCCTTCTCATGGAGTTCTGGCACAATAAGTGGTATACTCCTTAGCACTCACTTGTAAATTGTGGGGAATCGGACAATAGTCCTTCCTACCAAGTTCAGTACCAGATGACTTCTGAACCAATCGACAATGAGTTTTTAAATTCTTTGTATTTGAGATTTGCGACCGTTAGGTTAAATGATCTTGTGAGGATCACCTTACTTAGTAGGCACATTTCTTATTATGGTTAAGCACATAATTATTATTATGAGGATCATACACTTATATTCATCGACTCTCTGCGTAGTTTGTATCTAAGACGGTGCCGACTGCTAGAATAAACTACTAAGGGTTATTTCAAAACTTAAAGTCGATGGTTTTGGTATAACGGGTATTCAAATCGGTTACGCATACTTGGGGGTTTTAGAGTGTTGGGACAATAGGGTTATTGACTATATTCAATTTCTATGCGTTGAGTGTTTGAGTAGCTTCGTATTTCTCGAACGTGTGGGGTTTGCATTTATCGTTTAGGAGCAAAATTTTTGTTATGGCTCAAGAAAATGGAAGAAATTGAAATAACTACGGAATTATACATATAAGACTTAAATTCCATAAAAATTCTTTTATTGAATTAGAAAAACATTACAAGGAAGGGAAATAACTGAAGGGAAAAATAAAACTTAAAGGAAATAGAAATAATACGACTCCCCCAGACTTAGACGATGCAATGTCCTCAGTGCATAAGAACTACTCCTCATTGATGCGGTTGCGGGAACTGCTTGCGCCTCTTGTACGAACACGGCGACGTCTATCAGGAGGAGAGTCATTCACACGAATGTCAAGATCATGCAAATATGTAGCAATTTCAGTGTATTGACTTTCGTTCCTAATAGCATAGTCACGGTGCTCCTGTTGCATCTCTCGGATGAGCCTAATTGTTTCAGTTTGGTTTGTCTGCATAGCTTGAACGAGTTGATCTTGGCGTTGAATAGCAGCATACATGCGGAGGGTTGTTTGGAGGAGGTTGGTTGACATCAGCTTGCCCTTGGTTGAGTTCTTCTTCATTTGTATCCATAGGTTCATTAGGATGTTCTTGTTGGTTATCTTGAGGGTTGTCTTCAATAAGCCTCCAACGTTGAACATAACGGATGTTGATTCTTTCAGGGCATGGAAGGATGACATAAGGAATAAGAACTTTGTTGACGACCAAAGTGTATCGGCCATCATGGCGGGGTGAAACCAAGTGGGAGTCACGGCAGTAGGTGAGATCGAGTGACTGAGCGGGCTTCATGAGATGTGAGAGTGAGAGGAGCTCGTCACCAAGACCTAAAGCACAGGCCAAGGAAGTAATAATTCCGCCAAGCAAGAATGGGTTTGTAGCGGGGGCGTTGACTAAGCCTTGGATGTGTTGGAACATGAACGGTGCGGCGTTGAAACGGATATTGTTAAGCGCACAGTAAAGGAAAAATAATTCATTTTGGTTTACCTTGTGGTTGTTAGATCTCGCAAAAATAGTATGCCCCAAAACACGTTGAAAATAACGTATAGCGGGGTTTTGAATGTGAGAAGCGTGGAGAGCTCTCCAACCGGTAGGAATTTCGCCAGTGAGATTGAACCAAAATTCAAAAGCGAGATCCTCCCAAGATCGACCATTTAGTTCTTGAAAGATTGAGCGGTGAGCATTTGGTGCATGATTAAAATGCAAATATGAAGCTACGACATCTTGATCTAGAGTATATTCATGGTTGAACATCCGAAATTGGATGCTACCGGTTGAGAGTGGTTGATTAGAGGGAGTGTCGTAGTTGAAAGAACTCAAAAATTCTAAGACGAGCGGCTCATAAGTAGGTACGGGTTCGGTACAAAGATGGTGGAGGCTAGATTTAGTGAGCAAACGGGTAACACCATCAATGAGACCCAGAGTTTCTAGACACTCGGTGTTCACAAATTTTGTGGGAACAACCGAACGTTCGTAGAAAGCGACATATTTTGTTCGTTGAGCATCATTGTCGTCATCTCGGAAGATAATATTTGAAAGGTCGGGAGGTGGTCTCTCGGGACGCTCACTACGGATTAATGAACGTGGAGGCATGGTGAGTATGAAAATGAAAAAAAAAGAAATGGAGTGTAGAAGAATAGAGAATGGTATGAAGGTTGTGAAGAAGAAGGGTGGTGGTGTGGTTTTATAGTGAGGTTTGAAAATGGTGTGGTTAATGGAGAATTAAAATGGATTAATGGTGGTGTTTGAAGTTTGAATGGAATAGAAGGTTAGGAAATGATGAAGAATTAAGAGGTGAATGATGGAGGATGAATGAGGTTTATGGTGTTTAAATGGAATAAATAAGGGGAAGAATGAAGAAGATTGAAAGATGAATTTTGAAATTCAAATTCAAAATTCAAAATGGGAGTTATGGTGGTGCTGCAGCGTGGTCAACAATGCAGACTGCTGCCCTTGGGAGACGCGCGTCTTAGGCAGTCAGTCTGCTAGGGGACAGAGCATGGAGACGTGCGTCTCCTGTCCTCTGAAAGATTTCTGCTGGTCCCACACAGATGGAGACGTGCGTCTCCTGTTGTAGGCAAGTGGTTCACGCATGCAAGGGACCAGACAGTGCTGACAGATGCCATAAATTGTCCATCAGTTCAGAGCAGTGTCGAATTTTAATACTATTAACAGCAAAAAGTGATAAACATGCAAATATATAGTAGTCAATAGCAGTGTAATATAACACAGTAGCAGTAATCAAAAGAATATTGCATTTAAAATTAAACCGGTACTGAGTGTTAACATAAGCAGAATGTAAAATGCAGAAAAATGAAAATCTAAACTTATGAATAAAAATTGCTAAAACTAGAAATAAAATCTAATAATCTAATACGGTAACATCTAGCCACGTCTATTGTTATGCTCATTAGACTGAATGTGTTTGAAAACTTCGTCGAACTGAGCATTTACGGTGTCGATAAAATCGAAGAACTGCATTTGCAAAGTGTGTAGCTCGTTGCGCACATGTTGGACATCTTGTTGTAGTGCAGTGATGGCTTGCTCGTGCGTGTTCAGATTAGGCATTCTTTGATTCACCGATGCGGTAGATGTAGCGGGTTGTTGTTGCTCGAGCTCGACATCAGTCATATCAACAGTGTAATCATCAACAGAATCTTCAGAACGAGTTTCAGGCTCATACTCAGATATAGGTTCATCTACAGAAAGAGGTTCATAATCAGGAATGGGTTCATCTTCAGGATTAGGTTCATAGTAACCAGGAGGAGTGTCAGGCTCAGATTCTGATACATGCATTTCCTCATCAAAATGTTCATAGGCTTGAGGGGTTTCAGGTGAGGATTCTCTTTCAGGAATCTGATCAAAGAAAAGCCAGTTGGCAGTGTTGTGCACACTCGTCCTAGGACTCGGTAAAGTGAACTGATCCAATATTTTGTTATCAATGAGTAAATCGAACTGATCAGGTCCAAGGTTACCGATGATTCCTCGGTTAAAGCAGAAGTGAATATCCATAGAATTGTGGGAGCCAAGAGGTGTCAATCTAAGCAACGGTACTTTCAATCCTATAGCATTAGCAATCATAGTGACAAATCCGCCGATCCTAATAGGTGAAACTTCGTCATGCGTGATGCGCTCGAAGTTTGTTAGCATGAAAGCGATGGCATTGACCGGGCGATTCTGAGAGGTACAAAACATGATGAACAACTCTTCTATAGAGACTTCAGTGACATTATCGGGTTTACCAAAAATGTAGTGAGCAAGGATCTTATGGAAGTATCTGAAGGCGGGGTTATGGACGTTCTCAGATTGAAATTCATTCTCTTCAGGGTTGTCGTTCCCAGTGATCTTGCCCCAGTATTTTTCCAACTCCCAGTAAGCAAGATTGTCTTCAGCTACTTTGGTGTATGCATCTGATCCATGAGGTAGTTCTAACATTTCAGCAAAATCTCGGATGCAAAAATTAAACTCCATACCAAATAGTCTAAAGAGAATAACTCCTTTTCTCAGTCCTTGTCCACAGTTTGGAAGATAGGTCAGGGAGCTCAAGAATTCCAGAGTGAGCTTCCGGTAAGTACTAAATTTGCGGAACAGGTGAGAACCAGTCCAACCAATTTGGTTAAGCAGGTGCAGGACGCTTTCTTCGATACCAAGTTTCACCATAGTTGGTTGGTGAGGATAGCAAGTCAAATCCATGTGTCTCTCTTCCAGCTTATTAAATCTTGCTTCTTGTCCTCTACCACGGAACACAACTTCCATATTATCAACTTCTTGCATCGTAGTTAGTAGTTAAATGAAAAACCTAGAAGTTGAAAATATTAAGATTAAGTTAGAACTAGGCTAGTGTTTATTTTAAAAATAAAATAAAATAAAATAAAATAAAATAAATGAAATAAAATTAAGTAACAAGTTATAATAATAATTATAATTATGAAAAGGAAATATTTTCACGATTTAAGATAGCAGTTATAATTATAGTAATTATTATAAGATGTAAGAAAAAAGGTAAAAAATGATTAAAGTTAGAATAGATTATTTAAATAAAAATAAAAGTTTTAAAAATAAAAATAAAATAAAAGAATAAGTAAATGTGGGTTGTCTCCCACCAAGCGCTTTGTTTAATGTCGTAAGCTCGACGATTTTAAAATAGAAAACTATTTTTTCGAAAGAACGGGCAGTTCGTCAAGTTTAAAAACTTCGATGTTTTCATCGTATTCGAGATGATGGTAATACTTAAGACGTTGCCCATTTACGACAAAAGGTTTGACGGTTTCTCCTTTGATTTCTATCGCTCCACTCGGAAATATGTTAGTTATTTCGAAAGGGCCAGACCATGTAGATCGTAACTTACCAGGAAATAATTTTAGTCTAGAATTAAATAAAAGTACTTTATCGCCTATGCTAAAATTTTTCCTAGATATACGCTTGTCGTGCCATTTTTTTCGTTCTCTCTTTATAGATTTTGGTGTTTTCATAAGCGTCTTGTCTAAGTTCTTCTAATTCGTTTATGTCTAGAAGTCGTTTCTCACTAGCGGCAGTGTAGTTTAGGTTTAAGTTCTTAATGGCCCAATAGGCTTTATGTTCTAACTCTACCGGTAGGTGGCATGATTTTCCATAAACGAGTTTGAATGGGGTAGTTCCTATTGGAGTTTTGAAAGCTGTTCTATAAGCCCATAAAGCTTCATTTAGCTTGGTTGACCAATCTTTCCTAGATATAGCAACAGTTTTCTCCAATATTTGTTTTATTTCGCGGTTAGATACTTCTACTTGACCGCTTGTTTGTGGATGGTATGGTGTGGCTATTCGATGATTCACTCCATATTTTCGAAGGAGTTTCTCAAGGATTCTTGAAATGAAATGGGAACCACCATCGCTAATTACCAATCTTGGCACACCGAACCTAGGAAAGATGACGTTTTTGAAGAGTTTGATAACTACTCGTGTATCGTTTGTAGGAGAAGCAATAGCTTCAATCCATTTTGAAACGTAATCGACAGCTACGAGTATATATTGATTTCCAAACGATGACGGAAACGGACCCATAAAGTCTATTCCCCAGACGTCAAATATTTCTACTTCTAGAATGCCTTTTTGAGGCATTTCATCGCGTCTTGAAATGTTTCCGGTTCGTTGGCATCTATCACAGCTTAGTACAGCAAAATAAACGTCTTTCCACAGGTTGGGCCAGAAGAGTCCAGATTGAAGAATTTTGGCGCAGGTTCTAGATGTGCTATGGTGTCCT
Source organism: Vicia villosa (assembly GCF_029867415.1). NCBI lineage: Eukaryota > Viridiplantae > Streptophyta > Magnoliopsida > Fabales > Fabaceae > Vicia > Vicia villosa. The sequence continues at coordinate 6,069,402 of NC_081181.1, forward strand.
CCACACGGTGCAGAATGACAGTGTGTTATTATGCTTCTTATCTCTTCCTCGGGTACACAACGTCTAAAGATTCCATCGGGGCCTCTTTTGAACAGGAGTGGGTCGTCCCAATAGTAATGTTTTAGGTCATGGAAGAATTTCTTCTTCTGTTGGTAACTTAGATCAGGAGGAAGCACACCAGCAGCTAGGTAGTTTACGAAATCTGCATACCAAGGTGTGTCAGATCGGGCTAAAGCTATTTCTGCTAATTTGTTGGTTTCAGAGTTTGGATGGTACGGTTCGAATTCATTTGCTTCTAATTGGGCGATGAGTCTTTCATAAGGGAAATCGTCGTCAATTGGTACTTGTTCGGGTTTCAGATTTTCCAATCGAGAGAGGTGATCTGCTACGACATTTTCAGTGCCCTTTTTATCTTTAATTTCCAGGTCGAACTCTTGTAGTAACAAGATCCATCTCAAAAGTCTTGGTTTGGCGTCCTTTTTGGTTAGGAGGTACCTAATGGCGGCGTGGTCAGTGTATATGATTATTTTGGCTCCTACCAGGTAAGAACGGAATTTGTCTAATGCAAATACGACAGCTAATAATTCTTTTTCTGTCGTGGCATAATTCATCTGAGCTTCGTCTAGGGTTCTACTCGCATAATATATGACATGTAGTTTCTTATCCTTTCTTTGTCCTAGAACGGCTCCTACAGCATAATCACTCGCGTCACACATTATTTCGAAAGGTTCATTCCAGTCGGGAGGTTGCATAATTGGCGCAGAGATTAATGCTTGTTTAAGCGTTTGAAATGCTTCAGTGCATTTATCGGTGAAAATAAATTCGGCGTCTTTCATTAGTAGTTCAGTTAAGGGTTTTGTTATTTTAAAGAAGTCCTTAATGAAACGTCGGTAAAAACCAGCGTGTCCTAGAAAACTTCTTATTTCTCTAACGGTTTTGGGAGGTTGAAGGTTTTCGATAATTTCGATTTTTGCTTTATCAACTTCGATTCCTCTATCGGATACGATGTGTCCAAGTACAATTCCTTGTCGAACCATGAAATGGCATTTTTCCCAATTAAGGACCAGGTTTACGCTTACGCATCGTTTAAGTACCATTTCAAGGTTTTCTAAACATGTTTCAAAACTTCCTCCACAGACAGAGAAGTCGTCCATAAAGACCTCCATTATTCCATCTAGGAAGTCGGCAAATATTGCCATCATGCATCTTTGGAAGGTCGCGGGTGCATTGCAGAGTCCAAAAGGCATTCGTCTATAGGCGAATGTACCATAAGGACAGGTAAATGTGGTCTTCTCTTGGTCGTCAGGGTGGATAGGAATTTGGAAAAATCCGGAGTATCCATCCAAATAACAGAAATGCGAGTGTTTAGCTAAGCGTTCGAGCATTTGATCTATGAAAGGTAAAGGGAAATGGTCTTTTCGGGTAGCTTTGTTTAGCTTCCTATAGTCAATGCACATTCTCCATCCAGTTTGGGTACGCTGTGCTACAGATTCTCCTTTCGCATTAGTGATTACAGTGACTCCTCCTTTCTTTGGTACGACGTGAACAGGACTAACCCATTTACTATCGGATATAGGATATATTATTCCAGCTTCTAGCAGTTTTTGGATTTCCTTTTTAACCACAGCGCTCATAATAGGATTTATTCGCCTTTGATGTTCCCTAGAGGTTTTACTATCGTCTTCGAGCATAATGCGGTGCATACACAGAGAAGGGCTTATACCTTTCAGATCTGATATGTTGTATCCTAAAGCGGTAGGGTATTTTCTTAGGACATTAAGTAATTTTTCAGTCTCGGTTCGTCCTAAGTTGGCGTTCACTATAACTGGTCGGTTTAGTTCTTCGTCTAGAAATTCGTATCTAAGATCGGTAGGAAGTGTTTTCAGCTCTATAGCAGGTTTCTTAGGTCCAGGTATAGGATCGGGAGTTAAGGCTAAGCATTCACTCAGGTGGTTATCTTGATATTCCTCACGCCAGTTGTCATCTTCAAGAATTGGCGGCATAGGAATTCTTAGGATCTCGGTTTCCTTATTTGGTTCGGATTTTACTTCTTTGACACACTCGTCGATTATGTCAGCAGAACAGCATGTTTCAATTATAGAAGGTGCTTTTAGGAATTGGGAAAGGATAAATTCTATTTTCTCTTCTCCTACTTCGAAAGTAAGCTTTCCTCGCTTTACATCTATAATTGCACCAGCGGTTGCTAAAAATGGTCTTCCTAATATGATCGGGATGTTAGAATCTTCTTGGATATCCATAATGATAAAGTCAGTTGGGATGTAGAATTGACCTACACGAACAGGGATATTTTCTAACATTCCTACAGGGTATTTGACTGATCGGTCAGCTAGTTGAAGAGACATTCTCGTTGCTTTAAGCTCACCTAGATTGAGTTTCTTACAGGTCGAAAGAGGCATCAAGCTAACACTAGCTCCTAAATCGCACAGGGCTTTCTCTATGATGGTTTTTCCTATTACGCAGGGTATAGAGAAACTACCAGGGTCTTTCAGTTTTGGAGGCATGTTATTTTGGATGATAGCGCTACATTCAGCGGTAAGCGTTATAGTTTCGTTATCCTCGAGTTTCTTTTTGTTTGATAGGATTTCTTTTAAGAACTTAGCGTACGAAGGCATCTCAGTTATGGCTTCTGTGAATGGTATGGTTATGTTTAATTGCTTCAGAAGTTCTACAAATCTTTTAAATTGCGCTTCGGTTTTTGATTTAGCTAATCTCTGAGGGTAAGGAATTGGTGGCTTATAAGGTGGTGGTGGAACGTAAGGTTTCTCTTTTTCAGGTTCCACTTCGTTATTGCTCTCATCAGTCTTAGCAGTTTGTTCGTCAGTTGTTTTCTTTTGGGTTTCCTTTGGCTCTTGTTGTGACATGGGTACGTTTTGGGTTCTAGGATCTATGGGTCCATCGTAATTCGTTCCACTTCGTAGTGTTATTGCGTTCGCATGTCCTTTAGGATTGGGTTGAGGTTGAGCAGGAAACGTGCCAGCAGGGGCAGCAGTAGGTGCTTGTTGTTGAGCTACTTGTGAGATTTGAGTTCCTAGCATTTTGTTATGCGTAGCTAAGGCATCTACTTTGTTCGATAGTTGTTTTAGTTGCTCGCTATTGTGGATGTTTTGATTCAGGAAGTCCTTATTGGTTTGTTGTTGGGAAGCTATAAAGTTCTCCATCATGATTTCTAGATTTGACTTCCTAGGGGTGTTTTGAGCAGCTACAGGCGCTTTTTGGTAGCCAGGTGGTACAACAGGTGCTTGTCCAGGCGCGTACAACGCATTGTTGTTCTTATAAGAAAGGTTCGGGTGGTTTTTCCATCCAGGGTTGTACGTGTTAGAATAAGGGTTTCCTTGAGCACAGTTTACTTGATCAGATGGGATTCCAGTCAAGAGTTGACATTCGGCAACTACATGTCCAGTCAATCCACAGATCTCGCAGTTAGGTGTTACAGCGGCAGCGGTGGCTGAAGGAGTGATGGTTAAGTTCTCGATCTTTTGAGTTAAAGCGTCTACTTTAGCGTTAACGCGGTCTATACCACTTATTTCGTACATTCCTCCTTTGGTTTGGGCTTTCTCTAGAGCGGCTCGTTCTCCACCCCATTGGTAATGGTTTTGTGCCATGTTCTCTATGAGTTTGTATGCTTCATCATGGGGTTTGTCCATTAATGCTCCGCCAGCAGCGGCATCTATAGTCATTTTAGTGTTATATAAGAGACCACCATAGAAAGTATGGATGATCAGCCATGGTTCGAGTCCATGATGAGGGCATATTCTAAGCATGTCCTTGTAACGTTCCCAAGCTTCGAAGAGTGATTCGTTATCTTTCTGGGTGAATCCGTTGATTTGACCTCTAAGCATAGCAGTTTTGCTAGGCGGAAAGTATCTCGCTAAGAATACTCTCTTCAATTCGTCCCACGTAGTTATGGAATTGGAAGGCAGGGATTGAAGCCACGCTCTAGCTCTATCTCTCAAGGAGAAAGGGAAAAGGCGTAATCGAATAGCTTCGGAACTAACGTTGTTGGCTTTGATAGTGTCGGCGTATTGCACGAACACGGATAAATGGAGATTGGGGTCGTCTACAGGGCTTCCAGAGAATTGATTCTGTTGAACAGCTTGGACCAACGAGGGTTTGAGTTCGAAATTGTTTGCCTCAATCGCAGGTGGTGCGATACTTGAATGCGGTTCAGCGCGCGAAGGAGCGGCATAGTCTCTAAGAGGACGAATAGCAGCCATCTCTAACTTCGGGATAATTTGATTGATTTGATCAGTAAGAGTCAATTCCTGATTAATCGGAATTTCTGCTACTTCGGGAAGATTGCGAGCTCGACGTTTGACGTTAATGAAACGTTCGATCTCGTTAATTCGTTGTATTAAATCTCCTCCTTGTGAACGAGTATTTGGCATACAATCGTTCAGAAAGAAAGGGAAGAATTGTCCTAGTCTCTACGGTGTAACAGTGAGTTACGATATCGACTTAAATAGTCCCCGGCAACGGCGCCAAAAACTTGATCGCGACTTTACGTGTCTATAAATCTGATAACTGCAAGTGCACAGTCGTGTCGTGTAGTTTTAAAAGATATCGAATCCACAGGGACTATGAATCGATCTACCGTTATCTAAGGTTACTATGTAAAGCTAGGGCTACTAATATTTCGATTGTTCTTAAGGGAAAGTGAGTGAAAAATTAAGAATAAAATAAAAGACAGATATCAGTATGTATTTCGTTTAACTTAAGGTGATCCGAAGGTCCATTGGCTTTTGCATAATTTAATTAAAAATCTTTACTAATTCAATTGATTAAAAATCCTCGTCTCAAACTTTCGCTCTATTGATTTAGATTACTGTCCTAATCCTAATGTACGCTTTCGCCATCCCATTAGATTTTAGAAAAGCTTTTTGGAAACAACGTAATTAATAAAATGCCCGTTTTATGAAGTTGTTATCTATTTAAATCTCCTAATCTCAAACTTTCGCTCTGTTGACTCGGAACATGCTAATATCCCTAACGTACGCTTTCGCCATCCCGTCGGGTGTAAAAACAATTTTTGAAAATAAATAAGTTCTAATCAGTTTTAATACGCTTTTGCCATCCTTAAAACTAATGTCCTATGTCTACTATCCAGTTAAAGATCTCAAACTTTCGCTTTGTTGATTTTAACCTTTGACCGTCTTAACCCCTCAAACTTTCGCTCTATTGGTTTTAAGACTTACTAATTAAATTAGACATACAGACCAAAAACAGGTGATAGTTAATAAAATATAATTAAGCCAATTTATTTCGGATCCCTACGGTTAACTTACTTTACATACCGATATCATAATAATTTAGCCAGACATATTAATATGGTTAAACATGCATAAATCGGTTCGGTTCATAATAATAGGCATAGTAATTGGCATACAATATATCATGCAAATAAATATAAATAAAGGCGGTAAATAAAAACCTGAATTAAATAAATGGTAATTGAATCTTCGAGTACTGAACTTCCACCACAGGCTGGCTGGATCGTTCTTCGAATGGCAGTAAATAAAACAAGGAAATAAACGCGATAAATCTAACGTAAGGCGAGATCTATAAAAAGTTCACAACAATTTCCAGTGTAGAAATCGTTGTGAGAAAATAAGCGTTTGAATGAAAGCAGAATAAAGAAATACGGTTCGCGGTACAATTTCGGCAGCACTTCGTCGGCAGGAAATCAGACTCCTTGAAAGTGAGGTAGCAGATCCTATTTATAGGAGAGGTTTTGCTGTGACGTTGCGTGAAAAGTGGGGATTTTGCAGACTGGGTGTGGAGACGTGCGTCTCCGTTTCTTCAGGAAGCAGCCTTGACTGATTTGAGACGTGCGTCTCAAGTGGAGAAGATGTAGGAGCAGTTGGAGACGGGCGTCTCCTCTTGGTGACGTGGCAGAAGAACGTTGGAGACGTGCGTCTCCACTTGCTGGGAAGGTTTGGGCCACGCGCCTTTGGTTCCATAGTGGGCTGAACTGTCTCTTTTGGGCCTTTTGGGTCCTAATTGCACCCCTCTTTCACTTCAGCACTCCTTTTTCATCTTTTAGGCATAAATATTGGTCATTTAAGCTCCATTTTCTTTCCTTTTCGCAAATAGTCGTAATCAGAGTGTAAAACCTGAAACAAAGCAAATACTCGCGTAATATCATAATAAATTAACATAATAAATGGAAAATGCTATAAATATCTATGGATTTCAAGCTAAATATACGATATAAAATCGTGTTATCAGTGTGCTATACTAAATAAAAGTTACGAAGTTCATTAAACTTGCATACATTGGTATTTTGGAAGATTTTCGTCTGCTATACAATAAAAAAGTCAAGAAGTTCGTATAACAGGCAAATTTGGTATTTTGGAAGCTTTGTGTGTGATATACTACATTAAAGTCATAATGTTCGTTAAACTTGCATACATTGGTATTTTGGAAGATTTTCGTGTGCTATATACTACATAAAAGTCACGAAGTTCGTTAAACTTGCAAAATTTGGTATTTTGGAAGATCTTCGTGTGCTCTACTATATTAAAGTCACAAGTTCTTTAAACTTGAAAACTTTGGTATTTTGGAAGATTTTCTTGTGCTATACTACATAAAAGTCACAAAATTCGTTAAATTTGCAATCTTTGGTTTTTATGATGATATTCATGTGCTATACTACATAAATGTCACGAAGTTTGTTACACTTGCAAATTTTAGTATTTTAAAATATTTGTGTGTGCTATACTACATTAAAGTCACAAAGTTCATTAAACTTGCATACAATGGTATTTTGGAAGATTTTCGTGTGGTATATTACATATAAGTCACCAAGTTCGTTAAACTTGCAAATTTTTGTATTTTTGAGGATTGTCGTGTGCTATGCTACATAAATGTCACGAAGTTCGCTAAACTTGTAAACAATTGTATTTTGTCAGATTTCCATATGCTATATACTACATAAAAGTCATGAAGTTTTTTAAACTTTCAAAATTTGGTCTTCGGGAAGGTTTTCATGTGCTATACAACACAAAAGTCACGAAGTTCGCTAAACTTGCAAACTTTAATATTTTCGTAGATTTTCAAATGCTACACTATATAAAAGTCACGAAGTTTTTTAAAATTGAAAATTTTGGTATTTTGGAAAATTTTCGTGTGCTACACTATACATAAGTCACGAAGTTCGTTAAACTTGCAAATTTTTGTATTTTTGAAGATTTTCGTGTGCTATGCTACATAAAAGTCACGAAGTTCGCTAAACTTGTGTATATTGAATTTTGGCAGATTACCGTGTGCTATATACTACATAAAAGTCATGAAGTTTTTTAAACTATCAAAATTTGGTCTTCGGGAAGGTTTTTATGTGCTATACAACACAAAAGTCACGATGTTCGCTAAACTTGCAAAGTTTAATATTTTCGTAGATTTTCAAATGCTACACTATATAAAAGTCACGAAGTTTTTTAAACTTGCAAATTTTGGTATTTTGGAAGATTTTCGTGTGCTATACTACATATAAGTCACAAAGTTCGTTAAACTTGCAAATTTTTGTATTTTTGAAGATTTTCGTGTGCTATGCTACATAAATGTCACGAAGTTCGCTAAACTTGTAAACAATTGTATTTTGTCAAATTTCCGTGTACTATATACTACATAAAAGTCACGAAGTTCGTCAAATTTGAAAATATTAGTATTTTGGAAGATTTTCGTGTGCTATACTACATCAAATTCTAAAGTTCGTTAAACTTGCAAACTTTTGTATTTTAAAAGATTTTTGAAGTGCTATACTACATAAAAGTCACGAAATTCGTTATATTTGCAATCTTTGGTATTTATGAATATTTTCATGTGCTATACTACATAAATGTCACGAAATTCTTTAAACTTGCAAATCTTAGTATTTTGAAATATTTTTGTGTGTTGTACTACATTAAAGTCACGAAGTTCATTAAACTTGTATACATTGGTATTTTGGAAGATTTTCGTGTGCTATACTAAATAAAAGTTACGAAGTTCATTAAACTTGCATACATTGGTATTTTGGAAGATTTTCGTCTGCTATACCATAAAAAAGTCAAGAAGTTCGTATAACGGGAAAATTTGGTATTTTGGAAGTTTTAGTGTGATATACTATATTAAAGTCATAATGTTCGTTAAACTTGCATACATTGGTATTTTGGAAGGTTTTCGTGTGCTATATACTACATAAAAGTCACGAAGTTCGTTAAACTTGCAAAATTTGGTATTTTGGATGATCTTCGTGTGCTATACTACATTAAAGTCACAAGTTTGTTAAACTTGAAAACTTTGGTATTTTGGAAGATTTTCGTGTGCTATACTACATAAAAGTCATGAAATTCGTTAAATTTGCAATCTTTGGTGTTTATGATGATTTTCATGTGCTATACTACATAAATGTCACGAAGTTCGTTACACTTGCAAATTTTAGTATTATAAAATATTTGTGTGTGGTATACTACATTAAAGTCACGAAGTTCATTAAACTTGCATACAATGGTATTTTGGAAGATTTCCGTGTGCTATACTACATATAAGTCACCAAGTTCGTTAAACTTGCAAATTTTTATATTTTTGAAGATTGCCGTGTGCTATGCTACATAAATATCATGAAGTTCGCTAAACTTGTAAACAATTGTATTTTGTCAGATTTCCATGTGGTATATACTACAAAAAAGTCATGAAGTTTTTTAAACTTTCAAAATTTGGTCTTCGGGAAGGTTTTCATGTGCTATACTACACAAAAGTCACGAAGTTCGCTAAACTTGCAAAGTTTAATATTTTGGTAGATTTTCAAATGCTACACTATATAAAAGTCACGAAGTTTTGTAAACTTGCAAATTTTGATATTTTGGAAAATTTTCGTGTGCTTCGCTACACATAAGTCACGAAGTTCGTTAAACTTGCAAATTTTTATATTTTTGAAGATTTCCGTGTGCTATGCTACATAAATGTCACGAAGTTCGCTAAACTTGTAAACAATTGTATTTTGGCAGATTTCTGTGTGCTATATACTACATAAAAGTCACGAAGTTTTTTAAAATATCAAAATTTGGTCTTTTGGAAGATTTTCGTGTGCTATACTAAACAAAAGTCACGAAGTTCGTTAACCTTGCAAATTTTAATATTTTGGAAGATTTTCGTGTGATAAACTACATAAAAGTCACCAAGTTCGTTAAACTTGCAAACATTGGTATTTTGGTAGATTTTTGTGTGCTATACTACATATAAGTCACGAAGTTCGTTAAACTTATATACCACTGTATTTTGGCAGATTTCCGTGTGCTATATACTACATAAAAGTTACGATGTTTTTTAAACTTTCAAAATTTGGTCTTTTGGAAGATTTTCTTATGCTATACTACATAAAAGTTACCATGTTCGTAGAAGTTGCATACATTGGTATTTTGGTACATTATCGTGTGATATATTACATAAAAGTCATGAAGTTTGTTAAAGTTGCAAAATTTAGTTTTTTGGAAGACTTTCGTGTGCTATATACTACATAAAAGTAACGAAATTTGTTAAACTAACAAAATTTGGTCCTTTGGAAGATTTCCGTGTGCTTCTACATAAAAGTCACAAAGTTCCTTAAACTTTCAAATTTTAATATTTTGGAATATTTTCATGTGCTATACTATATAAAAGTCACGAAGTTTGTTAAACTTGCAAAATTTTGTCTTTTGAAATATTTTTCGTTTGCAATACTACATAAAAGTCAAGAAGTTCGGTAAACTTTCAAATTTTGGTCCTTTGGAAGATTTTCATGTGCTATACTACATAAAATTCAAGATGTTTTTTAAACTTGCAAAACTTTGTCTTTTCCAGATTTTCGTGTGCTTATACCACATAAATGTCAAGAAGTTCGGTAAACTTTCAAAATTTGATCCTTTTAAAGATTTTCTCGTGCTATACTACATAAAAGTCACGAAGTTTGTTAAATTTGCAAAATTTGGTATTTGTGAAGATTTTTTGTGTGCTATACTATATTAAAGTCACAAGTTCGTTAAACTTGCAATCTTTTGTATTTTGGAAGATTTTTGTGTGCTATACTACATAAAAGTCACGAAATTCGTTGAATTTGCAATGTTTGTTGTTTATGAATATTTTCATGTGTTATACTACATAAATGTCACGAAAGTCACGAAGTTCATTAAACTTGCATACATTGGTATTTTAGAAGAATTTTTTTTGGTATTTTGGAAGATTTTCGTGTGCTATACAACATTAAAGTCATAAAGTTTGTTAAACTTGCAAACTTTGGTATTTTAGAAGATTTTCGTGTGCTAGACTATATAAAAGTCACGAAGTTCGTTAAGCATGCAAATTTTGGTATTTTGGAAGATTTCTGAATGCCATAAAACAAATAAGTCACGAAGTTCGTTAAACTTGCAAATTTTTGTATTTTTGAAGATTTTTGTGTGCTATACTACATTAAAGTCACGAAGTTCATTAAACTTGCATACATTGGTATTTTGGAAGATTTCCGTGTGCTATACTAAATAAAAGTTACGAAGTTCATTAAACTTGCATACATTGGTATTTTGGAAGATTTTCGTCTGCTATACCATAAAAAAGTCAAGAAGTTCGTATAATAGGCAAATTTGGTATTTTGGAAGCTTTGTGTGTGATATACTACATTAAAGTCATAATGTTCGTTAAACTTGCATACATTGGTATTTTGGAGGATTTTCGTGTGCTATATACTACATAAAAGTCACGAAGTTCGCTAAACTTGCAAAATTTGGTATTTTGGAAGATCTTCGTGTGCTATACTACATTAAAGTCACAAGTTCGTTAAACTTGAAAACTTTGGTATTTTGGAAGATTTTCGTGTGCTATACAACATAAAAGTAACGAAATTCGTTAAATTTGCAACCTTTGGTGTTTATGATGATGATATTCATGTGTTATAATACATAAATGTCACGAAGTTCGTTACACTTGCACATTTTAGTATTTTAAAATATTTGTGTGTGCTATACTACACTAAAGTCACGAAGTTTGTTAAATTTGCAAAATTTGGTATTTGTGAAGATTTTTTGTGTGCTATTGTTTTACCCCAAAATTTGCCCGCATCTTTTTTCAAGAAAACTTCAATCTAAAAATTAAGAGTTTCATATAATCTTGGATTTTCACATCCTGATTTATGAATACTTGATTTTTAGAATTTTTTTCTTATACAGTATTTTGGCTTGCTGTTGAATTTATTCTTACGCAAACTCCAGTTACTGTTTATTACTTCACACACGCTATTTATTTGATATTTATTTACAGATAAGTAGTACTGACGCAATTGGTACAGAGTTAAATCTTTTGGAGGCGCAGAGTCCAGGATTCAGACTGTACTGGTAACAAGTAAATTATTATTAATTTTTGTTTCCCACTAACTTTTGTACTATATTCCATTATTTTCAAAATCTCTTTTCAAAAAAAAAAAAAGAAAATTAACTTTGACTGTTGAATTTTCACTCTAACTGCTACATTAATGCCTGAATAGTCAGTTGATAGTCAAACTGCTGACAGTACAATTCTCCGTGTTTTGTACCATCAATCAAATCAAACTTTTGCATTTCAAAATTCCAAGATTTTTGTCCTAGAAGTCTTCTGAATATCACATGATTAGCAGGGACTCAGCACTGCACAAAAATCAGGTATGCTTAACTGTCTCCTACACAAACAGTCCCTGATTAGGGTTTATTGTTTTTTCAGGAGAAACAAGTTTTTGAGACCTCAAATGGATTTCATGGACCTCCATACATCTCAAAGTACCATCATACAAATTTTCAAACTTCAATTCACTCAGACGCACCGTCAGCAGCTCAAATAGTCAGCAGACGACCCGTTTGACCAAAAAAGTCAACAGACAGTCAAAAATGAAATTTTTTGTCAACATCCATATTTTGTCAAAGTATTCATCATTTGATCATTGGATGATCATAATTCATCAAGGAAAGATCAAAAATCAACAAAACCCTAAGATTCAAAATTAGGGTTTTCTCCTAAAAAGTCAACTGAACTTTGACTGGTCATAACTCTCTCATCCTTCATCCAAAAAATTCAAACCAAAGCTCATTTTGAAGGAAATTCAATTATCTTTCAAATATTGGTCCCATGGTCATTAGGTTCACCATTTGAAAAATATGAACCAAGACATTACAGGTCATTTTCAAAGTCAACAGAAAGACACTTTTTTCAAAAGGATACACAAGGAGCATAAAAAATCATTTTGACATGAGACCAAAGACATTGGTTAGAGGACTCTTTGAGGTTTCCAAAAAGTGCAAGATCTCCTTCATATGACAAAAATTGAGGGATTTACACCTTGTTGAAGTTGGCTAAATTTTAGGAAAATGCATAAAACCAACATTGCTCAAAAATGTATTTTTTCCAAATGGGGCCAAGTTTTCATAGTTCAAACATGTTTACCATGATATAATGGGCCTCCCACGACACGACCAAGACAAAGCCCACACAATTTTTATTCATTTTTGGTTTAATTTTATCCTATTTTAAGATTAAATGAAAATGGAAAATGGAAGGATAATGCATAGCTTAGTTTCTAAGCATGAGTCATCAAAGAATCTTTAATTTTCTGCAGAAGATTGAAGTACAAGGCAAGAGAAGTGAAGAGGAGCAAGACATGGTCAACAATTCAAAGATTTTTAATATTTAAAAATCAAGAATTCAACAAAGGCAATCAATGCTTCTTGGCTTAGTTTCTAAGCACCTCTTGGCCTATAAATGAAGCTGAATACTTCAACACAAAGACACACACGAAAATAGCAAAGGAGGGAGCAAGAAACTTCACAAAATTCTCAAAAAAATTCATAACTTTGTAAATTTTCGTTTTCCATATTCCAATCATTATCAATACAAATAAACACTTCCAATCATCTCCTAAAGTAATATAGAGTAAGAATAAGCTTTTTGTTTGGTCCCATGAGAGTCATAATATGCGTATAAAGCTTTACATGAACATACACTCATAGCTTTCGTTTTCGTATGCATGCTTAACTAAAATGAAATCTAACCATTTGCATGGACTCATGGCATGATATAGAGTAGGTTTGAGTGATCACATGCAAGCTTTAACGTGGTTTTGAAGCTCCACCATTTTTTAGCTTCAAACATGTGAAGCTTTCGTTCTCCATGATAGAGGCTCCAAATGAAAAAACTAACGACGCTATCATGTTCAGAAGGGTCCATTTAGGTAATCTGGGTGGCCTTTGTTCTTTTCCATTTTCATTTTGTAGGTCATTCAAAAGGTTGAAGAATTGAAAGCAAAATCCGCAAGAAAATCCGCAGGTAAGTCTGCAAGAAATTCCGCAGGTAAAAGGAAGAAGATGATGAATAGTGAGGTTGAATCTTTGACCGCACGCGTGGCATATTCTCCTCTTCCCATTCGCTGGTCAACCAGCATGGACCCCACTTGGAATGTTTGAATTCAGCATCTTCACATGTGGCACCTCTAATCACGTGTACCATGTATCCACGCATCTGGGCCATAGATCTCCACTAAAAATGAATCCAACGCATCAGAATGAGCCTCATGTCATGGACCTCATTTAATTACCACACATGATCATATCTTTTTATATTTTCTATTTTTATTTTAATTTCTTTATAAAATTAATTAAAAATAGTTTTAAATATCCAAAAAATACACAAAAAATATTTTTAAGTTTCTAAAATAATATTTTATTTTCTGATATAAAAATATTTTATTTTTCTTCATAATTTAAATATTTTGTATAATTAATTAGATAATATGCATATATTTATCTTTTAATTATTTTCAACCAATCAAAAATCATAAAAAATTTGTTCTTTATATTAAATATTGTTTATATATCATAGGCTAATTTTGTACATATTTAGAATAATTTTCTCTTTAAGTTTTAATTATTTGTGTAATTATTTTTATAATTATGTGTTAATTAACTTAATAAATTTCAAATCAATTTCAAAAATCCCAAAAAAAATTAGTTTTGTTTTAAAATTAATTGAAAAGCATTTTGAACATATTTTGAACTTAATTTTTAGGTTTGAAATTTATTTTCATCTTTTTTCCTCATTTTAATTTAATTAATCATGCATTAATTATAATTAAAAACAATCATAAAAAACCAAAAACACTTCTTTTATTTTCTTGCAATTTAAATTCCTAGATAAATGTATAGGTTGTCAAATTCATGTAAATAGCGTAGTTTACATTTCCTGCACAATCGATGTAATAGCGTAGATTTACTTTCCGCATTTTACATTTCCGCATTTTAAATTCCAGCACATATAAACTGCGTGTATGCCAAAGATAAAATTGAATCGTTAGACCACTAACTTCAAAGATAAAATATCTGAATCCAAACACAATCACACTTGCACCTCTTAGGGTAATCCCTTTCTCATTCTTTTCAAAATCAAAATCAAATTCTATTATTTCAAACGCAAAATCGAACTTTTGTTTATATCCGGTGAAAGGATGGATTTTTAAAGGAAATAGGATAAAGACCTTATAACTCAGGGTAGACCTCCTAATTTGCTTGCTCAAATCAAAACAAAGAAATCTCTCATATATCATTGTTTTTCAAAATAAAACTTTCAAAAAGACAATACTTTGTATATATCCAAACAAGGATCATTACGAAGTTAACGTTCTTTTTTCAAAAACATCTTTTGAAAGATAAAAACACTTTGTATACATCCGCACAAGGATCATTACAAAGTCAATTTACAAAGGTATTTGGAACCACATACGAGCATTTCAAGGCAATCGAATAGTAATTGAAAACAAGTGAGCTAAGCAAATTAAAGAGCCCATGGATAACCATGGATACAAAGGGTGCTAACACCTTCCCTTTGTATAACCTACCCCCTTACCCAGAATTTCTTAAAGGTCTTTTTTCTGTTTCTTTTATAAACCTTTCCTTAATTGGATAAAATAAAAGGTCGGTGGCGACTCTCTGATTTTCAAAAATACAAAAGCAGAAACAAAAAAGAGTCAGTTCGCGTATCTCTCCACAAGAGGTATGGCAAAAAACCGAGTTCATGACAGAACTGACGACTCTGCTGGGGATACTTTCTAAAAACAAAATGTTTTCAAAAAGGGGTTACTGTAGCGGGGAAAATCTGATATCGAAGCCATGGGATTGACTCGAATCAATATTTCAGTGAAAGTCGCCACCCGCGCTTTTATTTTTTCAAAGGAAAAGGGAAAAGAACGTAAAACCCAAAGTTTTGTTTTTTTTTTTAAACAAGAAAGAGAACTCAGGTTCGGGTGTTGATTATATGAGGGGAAGGTTTTAAGCACCCCTCATATCCGTGGTACTCCACGGGAACCTTTTTGAAAATCTGTGTTGTGTGTGTGCTAAAAAACGGTTTGTTTTATTTTTTAAAAATAAGCTCGGCAAAGCGTTAAGCTTTGGGCCTACATACCTCCTCGGTGCAATGGAGAAGTCAGAGCTAATGTAGTTCCGCTTTTGGGAAAAAACATTTTAAAACGAATAAACACTTTGTTGTCGTTAGAGAGAAATACTCAGCCATTGATCTTGAGCATGAGAACAAACAAGTTCTTTGCATCGCAAATGAAAGAAGGGCGCCAACTCGGATAAAATCAACGAGTATGCCACTAGCTCTCTCACGCGGAAAAGATCTCGTTATTATCAATCAATTTCAAAATCGTGGGGTATAACCACTCGTTTCAACAATTAACGGTGTCTAAACTTTTGAAGAAAAGCCACTAAGGGCGAAAGATATTTTTAAGAAAAGGTTTTGAAAAGGTTTGCAAACATAAGAATGTTTTGGAAAAAGGGAGAAGATTTTGAAAATTTAAGAATGGGAGGAGATGAAGAGGCTAACCTAGTGCATAAAATAAAAGCTAAGGAAAGAAACGGTCTAACCAAATAAGAAGCCAACACTCGACATTAAGAGCCAAGGTAGTTTTCCCATCCTTTGGATTTATCAATACCAACACATTAACACTTGGGGATCCATATGAACTTATTGTCTTAGCACCATTTTTCATTAAGCACATTAAGATTCTGACGAAAATTGGGCAGAGTAACGGCTGTTTTCGGGTAAAATCCTTATTTCAATGCCTTGGAATTAACCATCAAGGGCTTTCAAGGAAATACCTGCACACAAAAACATACAACAACACAATGCCAGACAGACAGAACAATCACAGGATAATAATAGAATGAGTCCAAAGGTACTAGGTCCATAAGTCCGAATCTCCAAAGTGCTAGGGATAGTAACCGATAGTCCAAAGAGAGCCTTATGTATTTTTTAGATTTTGGTTATTTATTAGTGTTTTAGCGAAAAAATAAAGTATGGTCCAAGTGGACAAAAGAAAAATAACGGAAACATAAACATATGTCCAAGTGGACAAAGAGAAAATGACGGAAGGTAAATATGATGAAATGATAAAGTAAAGCGATAAGGCGAGAAATATAAAGAGCGGTAATATAAAGAGCGGTATAGTAAAGGTGCGGAAATTAAAGTTAGTTGTTAAATGTTAAAGATAACCATCTTGAAACTTTTCAAGTATGTTATCAAAGTTAGTAGGAAGATCTATGGTGAGTGAATGATGTACTCGGATTTAAAGTCAATGGGGCTTATCAGAAGCTTGATAAAATCATAGCGACTACACGATAAAAACCTCCACAAGTCTTAAATCAACCGCATACAATTCTCTTCCATGTTTGATCTTTTTATCGAGTCGGGACAAATGTAGGAGAGTTCTCCATGTATCAAGATCATCAATCAAAAGAAACAAGAAGGAGAAGAAGAAATGATCTAGCCTTTATCAAGAATCCATAGAATTCTCTAGATATTAAGGCTTTCATCGATCAAAAGCAAATAAGATGAAAAGATAATAAGGAAAACAAATTGATCTAGTCTTCATCAAGAATCCATAGAATTCTCAAGATGTTAAGACTTTCATCGATCAAAGAAAACAAGATGAAAAAGATAAGAATAGAAACAAATTGATCTAGTCTTTATCAAGAATCCATAGAATTCTCAAGATGTTAAGACTTTCATCGATCAAAAGAAAGATAAGATGAAAATATGAATGAAAACACAAAAGATAATCAACTCACACTATCATTAATATCATTCATCTAATATTATGGATTAGGTCATTTCAAACCTATCAACATCCTAGATCCAATGATATTAATGAAGTGGAGGAAGTAGGAAACCAAAACAAGCATAAAAAAGGCAAAAAACCACATTCTGCCAGCAGGAAATCGATTTCATGCAGAGGGAAATCGATTTCCATAAGGCAGTTTTCAAAAAAAACAAGTTACGTACAGCATGAAATCGATTTGAGCCTTAAGGAAATCGATTTGACCAGTGCAAATTTCAGCAAAAACAACATTTAAAGGCATAAAACTTGACTTAAGCAAACATACAAACACCTTATGATCACATATCAATTGGAGCACGAATTTTCCATCAAATCACCATCAAATAGCACCAATATAGCATCAAAGATGCATCACACACAAGCAACAAAGATCTACATCATGATATACAAAAAGGATGAAGAAAATTACCAAATCTTGAACAAAACTTAGATCTACTTCAAGAATCACCAACACAAATCTTGATCTCTCAACAATTGAAGAAAAAAGAGTGAAATAGATGGTGGTTTAGCTCAAAGTTTGTGAGGTTCAAGATGTGACTCACAAACTTTATGAAAGAACAAAGAGCTTTGGTGAATTTGGTAGGGATGAGGAGAGAAATTGCAAGGGGTTTTTTGGCTCTCAAAGCTTGAGAAATGAATTTGCAAGAACTTTTTTGGCTATCAAAAGCTTGAGAAATGAATTTGCAAGAACTTTTTTGGCTATCAAAAGCTTGAGAAATGAGAGAGTAGAGGGCTCTATTTATAGAGTTGGAGCAAGAGTAGTGGCAATTTGGTCTTTTTGCATTTGGAAATTAGCTTGTGTTTAATTGGTGATTAAAGTGGCAATTAAATGGTAAAAAGTGGTAAAATGGGGTTTAAGTGGGTTTAATGAAGGGATTAATTTTGATGAGGTGGAAAATTGGTAAAATGATCAAAAATAATCAAAGAAAAAGGTGCCAAAATGATGTCAAGCTTCCCTCCTTATATTTTTGAATTTTGCCTTAAGGAAATCGATTTCCCCAGGAGTGAAATCGATTTCACTCTGTTCCAGAAGAGAATTTGGCGCAAAATACACTAGGGAAATCGATTTACCCAGGAGGGAAATCGATTTCATGCTGTCCAGAATGTGATTTTGTTGAAGATTGCTGCAGGGAAATCGATTTACCCAGTAGGGAAATCGATTTCATCAGTCCAAAACATGAAAAATGCCTTGTTTATTGCATGTCTTGGCTTGGTACCTACAAAACAAGAGCCTACAAAGAAATAAAGCAATGTTTTTGGTATTTGGGTTAGTATAAAACAAATAAAAAGCTAGAAATGCTCGATGGTTCCCCTCAAAGGAAAAATGATACCTCAAGGTTGTGATCTTGATTGATGATTGAAATGCAAATGATGTATGATCTTAGGGTCAAAAATTGGGGTATGACAGATGCCCCTATTTAAGTTTCTTCTTTCCGGAGATGTGAGGGTTAAAATCCTCAGCTCGACGTAATTGAAGAGACTTAAATATAAAATACACAATTTTTGAACCTAAGGTATAATGCGATGCTAATGGATGCATCAAGTATGCTTATGAAAATAGAGGGGGAATATAATGCCACTGGGGGGAACAAAAGAAATGAGCGATAGACTCGAATGAAAGGAGTGGCTAGGGAAACAAGATACTACTGGTTATCCGTCAGGGTGACAAGAAATATCCAGCAATACTTAGAAAGGGAGGGATAAAACCCAAGTTAGAAGTGTAGTAAGAACGTCTAAGAGTGGCATTAGACGATGAAAATCAACAGAGATATTCAAAAGTGGCATTGAATGAACTCTGGAACACAAACATATTGGGTAGAAACGTCTAAAAGTGGCATTAGACGACACCAACCATCAGAGACATTCAAGAGTGGCATTGAATGAATATGAAAAAGGTCCAAACTCTGAGGAAACATCGGAGACATCCAATAGTTGCTTTGGATGGAAGGAGACCAACAAGATTCAATAGTGGCTTTGAATACAAAAGGAGACCTACAAACCCGAAGATACGGCAGAGACGTTCAATAGTAGCTTTGAACAAAAGGAATCCAATCTCTGGAAAACATCGGGAACAATCCAATAGTAGCTTTAGACAAAAATGGAAACCAAAGAGATTCAATAGTGGCTTTGAATGCAAAATGGAAACCTGAACCCGGAAATACATCAGAGGCGTTCAACAGTAGCTTTGAACAAAATGGAAACCAATTCGGAAAATTTGAGCAACCATTCAGGAGTGGCAATGGATGGAAGACAAACTCAATAAACATCCAATAGTGGCATTGGACAAAAAGAATGTTATTCCAGCTCAAAGACATGAACGTCATTCAATAGTAGCTTTGAAGGAGGTGAGAAACATTTTAATGGGGATTGTGACATCCAATAGTGGCTTTGGATAAAAAGTGAGAAATAACATGTCCAAGAGTAGCATTGGACAGAGAGAAAAGTTTACACATCCAAGAGTAGCATTGGACAGAGAGAAAAGTTTACACATCCAAGAGTAGCATTGGACAGAGAGAAAAGTTTACACATCCAAGAGTAGCATTGGACGGAAATAGAAACAGGCATACGAACATCTACTTTGGTATGTGCCAAGTAAGTTGGACTTAGATCTCAAGGTAAAATGTTGATAACAACAGGACCTCGGAGAATGTAAATGAGTATGAAATTTGTTTCAATGCATGATGTTGAATTTTTTCTATGCATGATATATGATCAATGCAATGCAATTGTTTGTGACAACTGAGGGAGACTCTTTTGTGAGGCACGATAGGAACTCTGATTCCTCAACACGGGAACTCTGCCCATTCTGCTTACGAAGAAGATGCTTGGACATACTTCTATTACACTGGTAACTGTATCAAATCGATGATCCTTTGAGAAGGGCTGATAAAACTGCTTGGGGATTGCTGAAGAAGATTGCCCCTGATTCACTAATTGTTGCAAGTTAACTGATCATGGCTTCAATTCTTGAAATGCATGTTGGGATGGCTTGCCCCAGTACAAGTATTGAAATGATATTCTGATCAACAAATCTTGAATGAACAACAGGATCTTGAAATAACATGCCCCTGATAGGATCACTGATCAAGTTTCTCGACTGTTTGAACTTCCTGAAAAATGAGTGCTTACTTGCAAACAAAATGTTCATTCAAGAATGGTAATTTTAATGCAATGCTCAAAGAATATTTTTGAAATCAAAATCATTTTTTGAAAGATGTTATTGATGTAAAGAAAATGGAATCAACTAGTCAAAACATAAAGGTTCAGACATTCAAAGTGAAAGATAAAACAAAGATATGATATCAAAGCAAATGATTGGCAAATCTCATGGGAGTCAGCTTACGCAACCTTGTTGTAGTATGCTTTCAAACAAACCTTGCCTCAATTAGGTCTTTTAAAGGTTGTAACGTGGCCAGGTTCACGGTTTAAGAAACAAAGGATATAAGGCTCAAAATTTGATTGTTCCCACCCCCTTCGTGATGATCTCCAGTCCTACAACTCAGTTAATTCAACTTATGCATTCAGGTTCCAAGAGACTTCTGGAATTGCACCTTTGATAATGATGATAGTTCACAAGCAAAGAGAACTTTTGAGATTGCAGTCACTTCTTCCTTTTTGTTGTCACAACATTTTGTTGCTTGAGGAATTTATTGACTTCTCTTTTTTCATCTTTTTCTTTTGATATCCCTAACTTTTGCCTGAACTGTTTATTTTTGATCTTACAGTCAGCGGGATGCCCTTATTTTTGCCTAAGTCATCATTTTTGGTTTTGACTTAGCAGGCTTTTCTTTGTATACATTTTTTGATACATTTTTTTTTGAAAGATAGTGACTGCCTTGCTTAATGATTAAGATGAACCATCATTGGCTTTTAATTGACATCTCCAACATTTCTTTGATGTATGCGGAGGAAAGCTTGCGATTGAAGCACTTGTTGAAAGGTGTACTGAATGATTCTCTTAAAATAGAATGCACAGCCAAATTAACTGAGAACTACCCTGCCCCAGGTTAAAAATGCGGGTTTTTCATACAGAAAGAAACTCCAACTTCGAAGGCTCAGAGGGGTTGACAAGGGATTAACTTCCTTATTTCTCCAGTGTTTGGGAATTGAAACAATGCCTGTACATCATCAGCAGAGTTTTATTCGAAAGCATACAGTTCAACAACTTGGGTATTTCGTTGTCATCATCCTCCCTCCAATCTTTGCATAAAACACAAGTTTGATAGAGAAAGCAAATGGAAGAAAAAGTTTTGTAAAAGAAAGCATGAACATAAACAGTGTAGATGAAAATGAATTCAAAATATGCAATGCTCATTTCATTAAAATCACCATTCAGAAACAAACAAAGTCTAAAAGTAAACAGCACAATAAAGGAAATACAAACAGTACAGAATCAAGGCCTAGTGACTAATCAGCAACAAAGATGAGCTATCCTGTCCGAAACACTTGGCTTTAGGAAAATCGGAGGAATGTTGCATTCTTTCTTCAACAAGACTTGCAGGATTTCCATAATTTGGTTCATCTGAATTTTCAACTCGCTGACCTCTGCTCTTAGAAACTCTTGGTCTTGTTGAAGTTCTTCCATACTCTTCAGATACATGCTTCTAGTTCAATGTGTCGAGGAATCAGCTTGACGGTAGACAACAACTCTGAAGATGGAGACAGGCAAGGATAAGTTTCTTGGACAACCTGGATGTATGTATGCAAATGATGCGATTGCTGTTTTTTTTTATTTATTTATTTGATTTTCAAAGAATTCAAGTTATTACTTTGTAAACATCAAAACATGAAGGAGGTAAATCCTATATTGGATCAAAACTTTAATCAAGTTATCATCAAGATCAATCATCCATTTTGGTGGATTAAGGTTTTCACCTCATCGACACCCAAGATCCATTGAGTTTGACGAAACTTATGATGTTTACAAAGAAAGACCTATGAGTTCCTTGGAAATCAAATGAATGCATGGATGCATGGTTTATGCATCAATCACAATCAAGATCACACATAGTCGCACGAACAAAGTTCAAAGGTTCGACGTCACGAGCACGGAGTCAAGGTTAAGAACCACCCACAAAGGTATGTACTAGGGAATTTTGTACCTGCCAAACGGGTTCTACAAAGGTTCCCAGAGTTTTCAATCTTCTATCGGATATTACCGGCACGCACAATTGCTCATGGGCGCCAATAATATGCCTAAAAAGACCTCGTCTGAGCGTAGTATCGCATGACAACAAGCTCAAATTGGTACTTGATCTTGTTTCTGCACTACATCCTAAAAAGGCTTAGATGGGTTAAAAGGGTTCTAGGTCATTCAGCTTCTACGGACACTCACTATTGAAAGTAATAGCGTTCTTACGATAGTTCGTAACAACATCTACTACCTTCCATGAGGCCTCCACTGATTGGGGTTCCACCATATGAAGCTCATGTTAAGGATTGCTCCTGACATGCAACTATTGGTCTTACCACCTCCTATCTCAAGTTACTCACAAAAGTTCGGGTTAGAACTTTATCTCATCACAGAGGAACCATCGAGCACCAAAAAGAAAAAAAAAGAAAATAAACAAACAAAGCACACAACAATATATACAGAAAAACACACAGATGAACAAAAATAGGCTTAACACACTTAAAAACTGGTTCCCCAGTGAAGTCGCCATTTTTCTGTAGCGGGGAAAATCTGATATCGAAGCCATGGGATTGACTCGAATCAATATTTCAGTGAAAGTCGCCACCGCGCTTTTATTTTTTCAAAGGAAAAGGGAAAAGAACGTAAAACCCAAAGTTTTGTTTTTTTTTTAAACAAGAAAGAGAACTCAGGTTCGGGTGTTGATTATATGAGGGGAAGGTTTTAAGCACCCCTCATATCCGTGGTACTCCACGGGAACCTTTTTGAAAATCTGTGTTGTGTGTGTGCTAAAAAACGGTTTGTTTTATTTTTTAAAAATAAGCTCGGCAAAGCGTTAAGCTTTGGGCCTACATACCTCCTCGGTGCAATGGAGAAGTCAGAGCTAATGTAGTTCCGCTTTTGGGAAAAAACATTTTAAAACGAATAAACACTTTGTTGTCGTTAGAGAGAAATACTCAGCCATTGATCTTGAGCATGAGAACAAACAAGTTCTTTGCATCGCAAATGAAAGAAGGGCGCCAACTCGGATAAAATCAACGAGTATGCCACTAGCTCTCTCACGCGGAAAAGATCTCGTTATTATCAATCAATTTCAAAATCGTGGGGTATAACCACTCGTTTCAACAATTAACGGTGTCTAAACTTTTGAAGAAAAGCCACTAAGGGCGAAAGATATTTTTAAGAAAAGGTTTTGAAAAGGTTTGCAAACATAAGAATGTTTTGGAAAAAGGGAGAAGATTTTGAAAATTTAAGAATGGGAGGAGATGAAGAGGCTAACCTAGTGCATAAAATAAAAGCTAAGGAAAGAAACGGTCTAACCAAATAAGAAGCCAACACTCGACATTAAGAGCCAAGGTAGTTTTCCCATCCTTTGGATTTATCAATACCAACACATTAACACTTGGGGATCCATATGAACTTATTGTCTTAGCACCATTTTTCATTAAGCACATTAAGATTCTGACGAAAATTGGGCAGAGTAACGGCTGTTTTCGGGTAAAATCCTTATTTCAATGCCTTGGAATTAACCATCAAGGGCTTTCAAGGAAATACCTGCACACAAAAACATACAACAACACAATGCCAGACAGACAGAACAATCACAGGATAATAATAGAATGAGTCCAAAGGTACTAGGTCCATAAGTCCGAATCTCCAAAGTGCTAGGGATAGTAACCGATAGTCCAAAGAGAGCCTTATGTATTTTTTAGATTTTGGTTATTTATTAGTGTTTTAGCGAAAAAATAAAGTATGGTCCAAGTGGACAAAAGAAAAATAACGGAAACATAAACATATGTCCAAGTGGACAAAGAGAAAATGACGGAAGGTAAATATGATGAAATGATAAAGTAAAGCGATAAGGCGAGAAATATAAAGAGCGGTAATATAAAGAGCGGTATAGTAAAGGTGCGGAAATTAAAGTTAGTTGTTAAATGTTAAAGATAACCATCTTGAAACTTGTCAAGTATGTTATCAAAGTTAGTAGGAAGATCTATGGTGAGTGAATGATGTACTCGGATTTAAAGTCAATGGGGCTTATCAGAAGCTTGATAAAATCATAGCGACTACACGATAAAAACCTCCACAAGTCTTAAATCAACCGCATACAATTCTCTTCCATGTTTGATCTTTTTATCGAGTCGGGACAAATGTAGGAGAGTTCTCCATGTATCAAGATCATCAATCAAAAGAAACAAGAAGGAGAAGAAGAAATGATCTAGCCTTTATCAAGAATCCATAGAATTCTCTAGATATTAAGGCTTTCATCGATCAAAAGCAAATAAGATGAAAAGATAATAAGGAAAACAAATTGATCTAGTCTTCATCAAGAATCCATAGAATTCTCAAGATGTTAAGACTTTCATCGATCAAAGAAAACAAGATGAAAAAGATAAGAATAGAAACAAATTGATCTAGTCTTTATCAAGAATCCATAGAATTCTCAAGATGTTAAGACTTTCATCGATCAAAAGAAAGATAAGATGAAAATATGAATGAAAACACAAAAGATAATCAACTCACACTATCATTAATATCATTCATCTAATATTATGGATTAGGTCATTTCAAACCTATCAACATCCTAGATCCAATGATATTAATGAAGTGGAGGAAGTAGGAAACCAAAACAAGCATAAAAAAGGCAAAAAACCACATTCTGCCAGCAGGAAATCGATTTCATGCAGAGGGAAATCGATTTCCATAAGGCAGTTTTCAAAAAAAACAAGTTACGTACAGCATGAAATCGATTTGAGCCTTAAGGAAATCGATTTGACCAGTGCAAATTTCAGCAAAAACAACATTTAAAGGCATAAAACTTGACTTAAGCAAACATACAAACACCTTATGATCACATATCAATTGGAGCACGAATTTTCCATCAAATCACCATCAAATCACCATCAAATAGCACCAATATAGCATCAAAGATGCATCACACACAAGCAACAAAGATCTACATCATGATATACAAAAAGGATGAAGAAAATTACCAAATCTTGAACAAAACTTAGATCTACTTCAAGAATCACCAACACAAATCTTGATCTCTCAACAATTGAAGAAAAAAGAGTGAAATAGATGGTGGTTTAGCTCAAAGTTTGTGAGGTTCAAGATGTGACTCACAAACTTTATGAAAGAACAAAGAGCTTTGGTGAATTTGGTAGGGATGAGGAGAGAAATTGCAAGGGGTTTTTTGGCTCTCAAAGCTTGAGAAATGAATTTGCAAGAACTTTTTTGGCTATCAAAAGCTTGAGAAATGAATTTGCAAGAACTTTTTTGGCTATCAAAAGCTTGAGAAATGAGAGAGTAGAGGGCTCTATTTATAGAGTTGGAGCAAGAGTAGTGGCAATTTGGTCTTTTTGCATTTGGAAATTAGCTTGTGTTTAATTGGTGATTAAAGTGGCAATTAAATGGTAAAAAGTGGTAAAATGGGGTTTAAGTGGGTTTAATGAAGGGATTAATTTTGATGAGGTGGAAAATTGGTAAAATGATCAAAAATAATCAAAGAAAAAGGTGCCAAAATGATGTCAAGCTTCCCTCCTTATATTTTTGAATTTTGCCTTAAGGAAATCGATTTCCCCAGGAGTGAAATCGATTTCACTCTGTTCCAGAAGAGAATTTGGCGCAAAATACACTAGGGAAATCGATTTACCCAGGAGGGAAATCGATTTCATGCTGTCCAGAATGTGATTTTGTTGAAGATTGCTGCAGGGAAATCGATTTACCCAGTAGGGAAATCGATTTCATCAGTCCAAAACATGAAAAATGCCTTGTTTATTGCATGTCTTGGCTTGGTACCTACAAAACAAGAGCCTACAAAGAAATAAAGCAATGTTTTTGGTATTTGGGTTAGTATAAAACAAATAAAAAGCTAGAAATGCTCGATGGTTCCCCTCAAAGGAAAAATGATACCTCAAGGTTGTGATCTTGATTGATGATTGAAATGCAAATGATGTATGATCTTAGGGTCAAAAATTGGGGTATGACAGTTACCTTTAGAGAATAGATCATTCCGATGTTTTCAATTGTTTGACTTGATTGCTCTATTTTTCAAAAGGTTGTTTGGGTATTTTGCTTGTGTGAAAGATTCTAACCCGAATCTCGAGATACCTTAAGTATGTGACAATAGACCAAGGAAACTGTACGGCATGTACCGATACGGTTGATCTGGTAGTCACCGTTAGTGCGATACTTTGGTTTATAGTGATGTCCCTTGAAAACGATCAAGGAGTATATTAGGCTTCCGAAATGTCATTAAACACTAATTTGTCTTAGAACCTTTTAGTTGAACTTGACTTGTGGCCTATTAAGTGGCTAGCTTTGAAATTGATCGAAGTTAGTTATCCTCGAGGAATATTTTGATCGGCCGTCCGAGCGCCGTGTTGAGATGTTACCTCCAAGGATCATAGAACCCGAATACTATTCTAGGACAGGTTTTAACCAACTCAACTTCAGTGGGGAGGGTATCACCTATGGACTTCATGCAAGCCTTTAAACTTAAGGCTATTGTTTGATTTGTTTTTGTGTGCCACATGTTTGACATCATAACATCATAAGCATCATAAGCATATCATTTTCTCACTAATCATTTCAAGGATTAAATAGTTTACCTTTGTTTGGTTATTGCAGGTAATGGCTCCCGCCACCAGAGATTACATCCGAATCAACATCTCAACGGTGCCATCTGAACTGAAAAACTTAGTATCAGAATTCCCCAGGAATGTTCAATTCACCGAAAAGCACGGTCACCTACTCCATTTGGTTACCTCAAAGTTTGAAGAAGACATGATACGGGTCCTGTTCCAGTTCTTTGATCCCGAACATCATTGCTTCACCTTTTCTGATTACCAGTTAGTACCCACTTTGGAAGAGTTCTCTGAACTAATTGGATTACCTGTTCGAAATCAATTACCTTTCACTGGTTTAGAAAGGATTCCAAAACCTGAAACCATTGCTGCTGCTTTAAATTTGCGAAAGTCAGAAATCGAGTCCAATTGGGAAACAAAGAGTGGGGTTAAGGGTTTGCTTGCTAAGTTCTTAATGGAAAAGGCTCGATTACTACTAGAAAACAAAAGTTACCCAGCTTTTGAGGAGGTTGTGGCTCTTTTGATCTATGGGTTGGTTTTATTCCCTAATCCCGACCAATTCATAAGTGTGCACGTCATCAACCTTTTCCTAACCCGTAACCCGGTACCAACATTGCTGAGAGACATTCTACATTCTCTACACACTCGTACCATGAAGAAACGAGGAACTCTCATGTGCTGTATACCACTGCTGGCTAGGTGGTTTACATTTCATCTTCCCCGATCAGTGTTGAGAAATGAACAAAGAATGCAATGGTCTCGCAGGATTATGTCTTTGTCTCATTCAGATATCCGGTGGAACAACTTCTTTCAAAGAGACATTACTATCATTGATCATTGTGGAGAGTACCCTAATGTGCCACTACTTGGCATCAAAGGGGGCATCACTTACAATCCCTCTTTAGCTTTACGCCAATTCGGATATGCACGGAGCAACGGTCCTCATGACATGATTATCCGTGGCATTGTGTTTGATTATGAGGATGATTCCCACAGACATCGACGAAGGTTCATACATGCGTGGGGAAGTGTCTATAGAATAGAAAGCAAAACTTTGGGACAATGGAATTCTATTCCTATGGAACCTTACCTCAGATGGGTTCGGGCTCATGCTCAGAAACTCATCATGCCATATCCCGCTATTCTACCTGTGACTATTGAGCCGAAAGCCGAAGGAGACGAACCTCAAGTTATTCTACATCCGGATATGCCAACTGACCTGGAAGAGTTGCAAAAATCTTGGGTTCAACTAAAAGAGGAAAGAGATACCTTCAAAGCACACTGTCAAGACTATGAGAGAAGATTATTGGAGCTCACCAGACAACTCAAAGAAGAGCAGCAGATCAACACATTCCTGGGTGCAAAGAGAAAGCGTCCATGGGAGACCTGAGGGATCCTTCATTTTCTTTATTTATTTCTGTTTTGTAAGCCCGAATGAGGCAAAAAAGAAAAAAAAGAAGAAAAAATAATAATAAATTGTTTGACTAACAAGTGTTTGTTTTTCTTTTGTTTTAACAAATCTAAACTCTAAGATCCTTGAAAACATTGCATATACATTTCATTCATTGCATATACATTTCATTCATTGCATATACATTTCATTCATATACATTGCATAACAGGTTCACATGACGGATTTCTCATCTCCTCGCTGTTTATTTCAGTCAGAAGAGATGGAATCTGAAACAAGCATCAAGAATCTCGAAGCACAGAACGCCAAGTTCAAGTGGCAATTCTGGAACTGGCAAAGGGGCAACAAGAACTGAAAGCCCTGATGATCAAGAAGAAAAAGAAGCCCAAAGGATCTGTAGGCTTGAGCCAACTGAAAAGAAAGATCAAAATCCCAAAAAGTTCAAAAAGCCACCGATCCCTGAAATAGTCGGTGATGGTGAACAAGGAGACAATCACAGCAACTAGGGTTCTGCCAAACCCTCTCTCTCTTCTAATGAAGAAGATTATCATTCTGGAGACGAACAGGATGATGACAAGTATCAGCAGTTGGAAGAACGCATGAAAGCTATGGAGATACAAAAAATACCTAGCTTAGATTTCAATGATCTGGGACTCATCTCAGATGTCGTTATCCCTCCAAAGTTCAAAGTTCCTATCTTTGCAAAATATGATGGAGTTTCTTGCCCAAAACTACATCTGAGGCCCTATGTAAGGAAGATACAACCTCACACAACAGATAACAAATTGTGGATTCACTTCTTCCAAGAAAGCCTGTTGGGTACACAACTCGAATGGTACTACCAGCTGGAAAGTACCAAAGTTCATACCTGGGAAGATTTAGCTGCTGCTTTTTACAAAAAGTATCAATACAATGCTGATCTTGCACCAACCCGTACTCAACTAAGGGGCATGTCCATGGCACCAAAAGAAAGTTTCAAAGGATATGCACAAAAATGGAGAGATATGGCTGGAAGGGTTCAACCACCCTTATCTGATCGCGAGCTGGTTGACATGTTCATGGGCACTTTAACTGGCCCTTTATATAGTCATTTGCTGGGAAGCTCATCATCAGGTTTCACTGACCTGATATTAACTAGGGAACATGTCGAAAGCGGCATTCAAAATGGAAAAATTCAAATAGGCTCTTCCTCTGGTACTACAAAAAGGCCCATCAGTGGGAGAAATGAGGTCAACACAATGCACAGTCTGAAAGGTCGCAAAAGTGAGCAGCACCAATCTGTGGGGGCAGTTCTGATCTCCGCATCTGCACCTCAAAAAGATCAACAGCCAAAATATACGCGTCGACCAGATGCGCCAAGAAGAAATTTCACCAGAATCAATATGCCAATCTCTCAGGCGTTGCAGCATTTGCTAAAAGCAGATCTGATCACATTAAAAGATCCTCCAAAGAATGTCAACACTTCCTCTCCGAGTTATCGCCCTGATGCAGCGTGTGCGTATCACTCAAACTGTCCAGGACATGACGCAGATCACTGTTGGGCCCTGAAAAATAAAATACAAGACATGATAGATGCTGGGGAAATTGAGTTCGATCCTCCAGAAACTCCAAATGTCATCACGGCACCCATGCCGAAGCATGACAAAACTGTCAACGCTATCCTAGACACTGTTTACATCTATGATGTGACCGAATTGTCAACTCCGCTCCTCGAAGTCAAAGGAAAGCTAATCCAAGCTGGTTACTTTCCAGGTTGTGACCCTGATTGCTTTTATTGCTCATACCTGCCCAATGGTTGTGAAAATCTGAGAATGGGAATTCAAAAATGGATAGATCGCCGTATCATTATGTTTGAGAGGCTCCCTTCTATGGACATTTTATGCGAAGTCTTTGCAAACGGGATGAGAATAGAGGATGTCTCAGTGATCTCCAGCTTACCATTCAAAATCTCTGCCAAGGCTCCTTTCAAAATTTCCGCTACACTCAAAGTGGCATTGTGGACCTCCGATTTTTTTTTAATACCGGGCCATACCTCTGATCTGTAGAGATACGTGAACTGACTCTTTTTTGTCGCTTAATGCTTTCGCATTTTTGAAAACTCACAGAGTCGCCACCGACCTTTTATTTTATCCAATTAAGGAAAGGTTTATAAAAGAAACAGAAAAAAGACCTTTAAGAAATTCTGGGTAAGGGGGTAGGTTATACAAAGGGAAGGTGTTAGCACCCTTTGTATCCATGGTTATCCATGGGCTCTTAAGTTTGCTTAGCTCACTTGTTTTTCGATCACTTTTCAATTGCTCTGAAATTGCTCATATGTGGTTTCAAATACCTTTGTAAATTGAATTTTGTAATGATCCGTGTGTGGATGTATACAAAATGCTTGTTTATCTTTCGAAAGATGTTTTGAAAAGAACGTTAACTTTGTAATAACCCGTGTTTGGATGTATACAAAGTATTGTCTTTTTTGAAAGTTTTGAAAAAATCAACAGTGTATGAGAATTTTGTTTGTTTTGATTTGAGCAAGCAAACTAGGAGGTCTACCCTGAGTTGTAAGGTCTTTATCCTATTTCCTTTAAAAATCTATCCTTTCACCGGATATAAAAGCAAGGTTCGATTTTGTACTCAAAACAGTGGAATTTTGACTTTGATTTTGAAAAGAATGAGAGAGGGTTTACCTTAAGAGGTGCAAGTGTGATTGTGATTGTATTCAGATATTTATCTTTGAAGTTAGTGATCTAACGGTTCAATTTTATCTTTGACATACACGCAGTTTATATTTGCTGGAAATTAAAGTGCGGAAATGTAAAGTGCGGAAAGTAAATCTACGCTATTACATCGATTGTGCGGGAAATGTAAACTAGCCTATTTACATGAATTTGACATCCTATACATTTATCTAGGAATTTTAAATTGCAAGAAACATAAAAGGCATGTTTTTGGAATTTTTATGATTGGTTTTAATTATAATTAATGCATGATTAATTAAATTAAAATGAAGAAAAAAGATGAAAATAGATTTAAACCTAGAAATTAAGTTTAAAATATGTACAAAATATTTGTTGATTAATTTTAAAACAAAACTAATTTTTTTGGAATTTTTGGAAATTGATTTGAAATTGATTTAAGCTAATTAAAACATAATTATGCAAATAATTACACAAATAATTAAAACTTAAAAAGAAAATTATTCAAAATATGTACAAAATTAGTTTATAATATATAAACAATATTTAACATGAAGAACAATTTTTTTTATGATTTTTGATTGGTTAGAATAATTAAAAAGCAAATATAAATATATATACTAATTAATTATACAAAATATTGAAATTTTGAAGGAAAATAAAATATTTTTATTTCAGAAAATAATATATTATTTTAGAAGTCTAAAAATATTTTTTTGTGTATTTTTTGGATTTTAAAACTATTTTTAATTAATTTTGCAAAGAAATTAAAATAAAAATAGAAAATAAAAGGATACTGATCAGGTGTGGTTAATCTGAGAGTCCATGGTATAGGACTGCTTGTCTGATGCGTTGGATTGATTTTTAGTGGAGATCAAGGGCTGAGATTTTGAGTCACATGGCACACGTGATTAGAGGTGTAGCATGAGATCATGCTGACTTTGAGAGTCCAGCGTGGGACCCACGTTCAGTTGACTGGCGAATAGAAAGATGAGGACAGGCCACGCGTGCAGTCAAAGAGCCCTCATCACTATTCATCATCTTCTTCAATTTACCTATGGAATTTGCTGCGGATTTTCCTACAACTTTACCTGCGGATTTTGCTTCAGATTTTCATGCTTTCAAAAACCTACAAAAATGGTCATTAACAAAAACAAGGGGCACCCAGGTCAACTTACAATGACCTCCTGAACACGATGGTGGCATTATTTTTGGCTAAAAACGCCTGCATCATGGGATTCGAAAGTTCACATATTTGGAACCTCAAGAATGGCACATGTGTATTCTCACGTTAAGACTTGCATGTAAGGGTTCAAATCTTCCCTAAACCATCTTAGCAACTTGTTAGAAGCGTTAGTTGGCATTAAAACATGCTTAGTTATGAGATTCGAAAGTTAGAAAAATACATGAATATGTAACTTTTTAAAGCATGAGTTTTATGTACATGTAACCATGAATTATGATCTTAACTTACTATATTAGATCCCAGGAGATGATTAGAATGATTGGTTTGTATTGATATTGATTGGAATATTGAGTTTGAAAATTACAAAGTGTATGGAAATTTTGAGAAATTTGATGAGTTTTCTTGCTATACTCTTGCTATATTTCGTGGGTGTCTTTGTTGTTGATGTATTCCACTTCTTTTATAGGCCAAGGGCTGCTTGGAAGTGAAGCAAAGAGCATTGATTGCTTTGTTGAAAGTTTGATTTTTAAATATTAAAATTCTTTGAAAACTTGACCAAGTCTTGCTCTCCTTCAATGCACTTGCCTTGTACTTCATTTGGCTGCAGAAAAATGGAGATTCTTTGATGAGTCATGCTTGAATTGTAAGCTACCATTTATCCATGCATTTTCCTTTTAATTTTAATCTTAAAATAAGATAAAATCATGCAAAAAATGGATAAAAAAGGTATGGGCTTAGTCTTGGTCGTGGGAGGCCCATAACATCATGGAAATGATGTTTGAATGCTGAAAACTTGGCCCCATTTGGAAAAAATACATTTTTGAGCAATGTTGATTTCATGCATTTTCCCAAAATTTAGCCAACTTCAACAAGGTGTAAATCCTTCAATTTTTGTCATATGAAGGAGATCTTGCACTTTTTAGAAACCTCAAAGAGTCCTCTAACCAATGTCTTTGGTCTCATGTCAAAATGATTTTTGAAGCTCCTTGTGTGTCCTTTTGAAAAAAGTGTCTTTTTGTTGACTTTGAAAATGACCTGTAATGTCTTTGATCATATTTTTCAAATGGTGAATCCAATGACCATGGGATCAATGGCATTTGAAAGATAATTGAATTTCCTTCAAAACAAGCTTTGGTTTGAATTTTTTGGATGAAGGATGAGAGAGTTATGATCAGTCAAAGTTGAGTTGACTTTTCAGGCAAAAACCCTAATTTTGAATCTTAGGGTTTTGTTGATTTTTGATCTTTCCTTGATGAATTATGATCATCCAATGATCAAATGATGAATCCTTTGACAAAATATGGACTTTGACAAAAAATTTCATTTTTGACTGTCTGTTGACTTTTTTGGTCAAACGGGTCGTCTGTTGACTGTTTGAGCTGCTGACGGTGCGTCTGAGTGAATTGAAGTTTGAAAATTTGTATGATGGTACTTTGAGATATATGGATGTGTATGAAATCCATTTGAGCTCTCAAAAACTTGTTGCTCCTCTAAAAACAAGAAAAACCCTGATTAGGGACTGTTTGTGTAGGAGACAGTTAAGCGTACCTGATTTTTGTGCAGTGTTGAGTCTCTGCTAATCGCGTGATATTCAGAGGACTTCTAGCACAAAAGATCTTGGAATTTTGAATTGTGAAAGATTGATTTGATTGATGGTACAAAACACTGAGAATTGTACTGCCAGCAGTTTGGCTGTCAACTGACTGTTCAGGTATTGATGCAGCAGTTAGAGTGAAAAATCAACAGTCAAAGTTAATTTTATTTTTTGTTATTTTTTTTGTTTTGGTTTTATGTAAAAAATGAAAGTTTATTTACATGACTTGTTAGAAAAACACAGACATAACAAATAACTAATATACTGTTACCAGTAAAGTCTGAGTTTCCTGTTTCTGCGCCTGCAAAAAGATTTAACTCTGTACCAATTGTGTCAGTACTATTTATCTGTAAATAAATAGCATGTGTGAAGTAATAAACAGTATTTGGCGTTTGCGTAAGAATAAATTCAACTGCAAGCCAAATTACTGTATAAGAAAAATTCTAAAAACTAAGTATTTCATATGTCAGGATATTTGTTGAAATAAAAATCCATGATTATATGAGACCCTTAATTTTCAGATTGGAGTTTTCTTGAAAAATATGTGGGCAAATTTTGGGGTATAACAGTTGCCCCTATTCAATCTTCTTAAACCTGAAGAGATTGTCTGAAATCTGAAGGTAGAAGATGATTGAATATTTAGATGCCCTGAAAATTTGCACTTACCTTGATCAGAAGAGATGTTGGAAGTTGCATTTGAATGTCGTCTGCGAAATGTTGTTGGCAGATTGGAACATTACCTGAGATGGGCTTTCAGATGCCTCCTGGTAAATGGGTTGAGGGTTTGTTCATCAGAATGAATCCATTGATTATATCTTGATGAAGGATTTGAAAGTCTTTGTGTTGACTGTTTCGGAACCGTCCAAGGTTACCGCTTTAAGTCTTGGAAGATAATCGTTACGGAACTTGTCCAAAATTTTTCCGCTTTAGATTTTGAAAGTTGATCATTGTGGAACCGTCTGAGGTATCGCTTTAGATCTGCAACGTTAGATCGTTCTGGAACCGTCTGAGGTATCGCTTTAGATCTGTGATGCTAGATCGTTCTTGAACCGTCTGAGGTATCGCTTTAGATCTGCAATATTAGATCGTTTTTGGAACCGTCTGAGGTATCGCTTTAGATCTGCAATGTTAGATCGTTTTGGAACCGTCTGAGGTATCGCTTTAGATCTGCGATGTTAGATCGTTCTGGAACCGTCTGAGGTATCGCTTTAGATCTGCGATGTTAGATCGTTCTGGAACCGTCTGAGGTATCAACTTTGATCTGTGACGCTAGATCGTTCTGGAACCGTCTGAGGTATCAACTTTGATCTGTGATGCTAGATCGTTCTGGAACCGTCTGAGGTATCAACTTTGATCTATGATGCTTGTTTTTGAGTTGGTAAGTGATCAGAATGAATCTTTGGCTTGATTATATCTGAGAGAACTGTTCATGGAATTCAGGTGAACACTGCATATGATTGAGAACATCTTTGTTGAAGATGTCTGTCTACCTGAAAAATCAAGTTAGTGATATGCAATGTTTATGATGCATGTAAATGTGAGATATTCCCGGAGAAATATGCATGTTATGTTGTGTATGAATATGCGTATGCATGATGCATGAATATGATGTATGAATGTATGAATGTATGAATGTATGAATGTATGAATGTGAATGTGAATGTGAATGTGAATGTGATGCGTGTCAAGCTTCTAGTTGGAAAAATAAATTCCCACTAGTCAGCTGGACATGAATGTATTGTGATCGTTGATGATCTTTT
Organism: Vicia villosa; assembly: GCF_029867415.1. Classification (NCBI taxonomy): domain Eukaryota; kingdom Viridiplantae; phylum Streptophyta; class Magnoliopsida; order Fabales; family Fabaceae; genus Vicia; species Vicia villosa. The sequence continues at coordinate 6,104,918 of NC_081181.1, forward strand.
GTCTTGCTTGAGTACCCTCGTCTGGGGAAATTCTTTGAGAACCCGGGTATCCCGTTGAAGGATCTTTGACTACT